>NC_056431.1:68885071-69047571 GCF_018296145.1 Oncorhynchus tshawytscha | reverse complement strand
GAGAGAGAGAGACATGAGCGAGAGAGAGAGACATGAGCGAGAGACATGAGAGAGAGAGAGACATGAGCGAGAGAGAGAGACACGAGAGAGACATGAGAGAGAGACACATGAGCGAGAGAGAGAGAGACATGAGTGAGAGAGAGAGACATGAGCGAGAGACAGAGAGAGAGAGAGACATGAGCGAGAGAGAGAGAGACATGAGCGAGAGAGAGAGAGACATGAGCGAGAGAGAGAGAGACATGAGAGAGAGAGAGACATGAGCGAGAGAGAGAGAGAGACATGAGAGAGAGAGAGAGACATGAGAGAGAGAGACATGAGCGAGAGAGAGAGACATGAGCGAGAGACATGAGCATGAGACATGAGCGAGAGTGAGAGACATGAGCGAGAGACATATAGAGATAGAGACATGAGCGAGAGAGAGAGAGAGACATGAGCGAGAGAGAGAGACATGAGCGAGATAGATAGACATGAGCGAGAGAGAGAGACATGAGCTTATATATATAGAGACATGAGCGAAAGAGAGACAGACATGAGCGAGAGACATGAGCGAGAGACATGAGTGAGAGAGAGAGACATGAGCGAGAGAGAGAGAGACATGAGCGAGAGACATGAGAGAGAGAGAGACATGAGCGAGAGAGAGAGACATGAGAGAGAGAGAGAGACATGAGCGAGAGACGAGAGAGAGAGACATGAGCGAGAGAGAGAGACATGAGCGAGAGAGAGAGAGAGACATGAGCGAGAGAGAGAGAGACATGAGCGAGAGAGAGACAGAGAGACATGAGGAGCGAGAGAGAGAGACATGAGCGAGAGAGAGACATGAGTAAGAGAGAGAGAGACATGAGCAAGAGAGAGAGAGACATGAGCGAGAGAGAGAGACATGAGCGAGAGAGAGAGAGAGACATGAGAGAGAGAGAGACATGAGCGAGAGAGAGAGACATGAGAGAGAGAGAGAGACATGAGTTATAGAGAGAGAGACATGAGTGAGAGAGAGAGACATGAGAGAGAGAGAGAGACAGCGAGAGAGAGAGAGACATGAGCGAGAGAGAGAGAGAGACATGAGTTGAGAGAGAGAGAGACATGAGTGAGAGAGAGAGAGACATGTTTGAGAGAGAGAGACATGAGTGAGAGAGAGAGACATGAGCCAGAGAGAGAGACATGAGCGAGAGAGAGAGACATGAGCGAGAGAGACATGAGCGAGAGAGACATGAGCGAGAGAGAGAGAGACATGAGCGAGAGACATGAGCGAGAGAGAGAGACATGAGCGAGAGACATGAGTGAGAGAGAGAGAGACATGAGCGAGAGAGAGAGACACGAGAGAGACATTTGTGAGAGACAGAGACATGAGCGAGAGAGTGAGAGAGAGAGAGAGAGAGACATGGGCGAGAGAGAGAGAGACATGAGCGAGAGAGACATGAGCGAGAGAGAGAGACATGAGCGAGAAACATGAGAGAGAGAGACATGAGCGAGAGACATGAGCGAGAGAGACATGAGCGAGAGAGAGAGAGACATGAGCGAGAGAGAGAGAGACATGAGCGAGAGAGAGAGACATGAGCGAGAGACATGAGAGAGAGAGAGAGACATGAGCGAGAGACATGAGAGACATGAGCGAGAGACATGAGTGAGAGAGAGAGAGAGACATGAGCGAGAGAGAGAGACATGAGCGAGAGAGAGAGACATGAGCGAGAGAGAGAGACATGAGCGAGAGAGATGAGCGAGAGACAGACATGATGAGAGAGAGAGACATGAGCGAGAGAGACAGAGCGAAAGAGAGAGAGACATGAGAGAGACATGAGCGAGAGAGAGAGACATGAGCGAGAGAGAGAGACACGAGTGGGAGAGAGAGATGAGCAAGAGAGAGAGAGACATTGAGAGAGAGAGAGACATGAGCGAGAGAGAGAGAGACATGAGCGAGAGAGAGAGAGACATGAGCGATAGAGAGAGAGACATGAGTGAGAGAGAGAGACATGAGCGAGAGAGAGAGACATGAGAGAGAGATAGACATGAGCGAGAGAGAGAGACATGAGCGAGAGAGACATGAGCGAAAGAGAGACAGACATGAGCGAGAGACATGAGCGAGAGACATGAGTGAGAGAGAGAGACATGAGCGAGAGAGAGAGACATGAGCGAGAGACATGAGCGAGAGAGAGAGAGACATGAGCGAGAAACATGAGTGAGAGAGAGAGAGACATGAGCGAGAGAGAGAGACATGAGAGAGACATGAGCGAGAGACATGATGAGAGAGAGAGACATGAGCGAGAGAGAGAGACATGAGCGAGAGAGAGAGAGAGACATGAGCGAGAGAGAGAGAGACATGAGCGAGAGAGAGAGAGACATGAGCGAGAGAGAGAGACATGAGCGAGAGAGACATGAGCGAAAGAGAGACAGACATGAGCGAGAGACATGAGCGAGAGACATGAGTGAGAGAGAGAGACATGAGCGAGAGAGAGAGACATGAGCGAGAGACATGAGCGAGAGAGAGAGACATGAGAGAAACATGAGTGAGAGAGAGAGAGACATGAGCGAGAGAGAGAGACATGAGAGAGAGAGAGAGACTTGAGCGAGAGACATGAGTGAGAGAGAGAGACATGAGCGAGAGAGAGAGACATGAGCGAGAGAGAGAGAGAGACATGAGCGAGAGAGAGAGAGAGACATGAGCGAGAGAGAGAGACATGAGCGAGAGAGAGAGAGAGACATGAGCGAGAGAGAGAGAGACATGAGTGAGAGAGAGAGACATGAGCGAGAGAGAGAGAGAGACATGAGCGAGAGACATGAGGAGAGAGAGAGACATGAGCAGAGAGAGAGAGACATGAGCGAGAGAGAGAGAGAGACATGAGCGAGAGAGAGAGAGAGACATGAGCGAGAGAGAGAGACATGAGGAGAGAGAGAGACATGAGCGAGAGAGAGAGACATGAGCGAGAGAGAGAGAGACATGAGCGAGAGACATGAGCGAGAGAGAGAGACATGAGCGAGAGACATGAGTGAGAGAGAGAGAGACATGAGCGAGAGAGAGAGACATGAGTGAGAGAAATGAGGAGAGAGAGAGACATGAGCGAGAGAGAGTGAGAGAGAGAGAGAGAGACATGAGCGAGAGAGAGAGAGACATGAGCGAGAGAGAGAGAGACATGAGCGAGAGAGAGAGACATGAGCGAGAAACATGAGAGAGAGAGAGACATGAGCGAGAGACATGAGCGAGAGAGACATGAGCGAGAGAGAGAGAGACATGAGCGAGAGAGAGAGAGACATGAGCGAGAGAGAGAGACATGAGCGAGAAACATGAGTGAGAGAGACATGAGCGAGAGAGAGAGACATGAGAGAGAGACATGAGCGAGAGAGAGAGACATGAATGAGAGAGAGAGACATGAGCGAGAGAGAGAGACATGAGCGAGAGAGAGAGACATGAGCGAGAGAGAGAGACATGAGTGAGAGAGAGAGACATGAGCGAGAGAGAGAGACATGAGCGAGAGACACATGAGCGAGAGAGACATGAGCGAGAGAGAGAGAGACATGAGCGAGAGACATGAGCGAGAGAGAGACATGAGCGAGAGACATGAGAGAGAGAGAGACATGAGCGAGAGAGAGAGACACGAGTGAGAGACATGAGAGACAGAGAGAGAGACATGAGCGAGAGAGTGAGAGAGAGAGAGAGAGAGAGAGAGAGAGAGAGAGAGACATGAGCGAGAGAGAGAGAGACATGAGCGAGAGAGAGAGAGACATGAGCGAGAGAGAGAGACATGAGCGAGAAACATGAGTGAGAGAGAGAGAGAGACATGAGCGAGAGACATGAGAGAGAGAGAGAGAGACATGAGGAGAGAGAGAGACATGAGCGAGAGAGAGAGACATGAGCGAGAGAGAGAGACGTGAGAGAGAGAGACATGAGCAGAGAGAGAGAGAGACATGAGCGAGAGAGAGAGAGACATGACTGAGAGAGAGAGACATGAGCGAGAGACATGAGCGAGAGAGAGAGACATGAGCAGAGTGAGAGACATGAGCGAGAGACATGAGTGAGAGAGAGAGAGAGAGAGAGAGAGACATGAGCGAGAGAGAGAGACATGGGTGAGAGAGAGAGAGACATGAGCGAGAGAGAGAGAGACATGAGCGAGAGAGAGAGACATGAGCGAGAGAGAGAGAGACATGAGCGAGAGAGACATGAGCGAAAGAGAGAGAGACATGAGCGAGAGACATGAGCGAGAGAGACATGAGCGAGAGAGAGAGACACGAGTGAGAGAGAGAGAGACATGAGCGAGAGAGAGAAAGACATGAGTGAGAGAGAGAGAGACATGAGCGAGAGAGAGAGAGACATGAGCGAGAGAGAGAGAGAGACATGAGCGATAGAGAGAGAGACATGAGCGAGAGAGAGAGAGACATGTCTATATATAGAGAGAGAGACATAGAGAGAGAGACATGAGCGAGAGAGAGAGACATGAGCGAGAGAGACATGAGCGAAAGAGACAGACATGAGACATATGAGACATGATGAGACAGAGAGACATGAGAGAGAGAGAGACATGAGCGAGAGACATGAGCGAGAGAGAGAGACATGAGAAACATGAGTGAGAGAGAGAGAGAGAGACATGAGCGAGAGAGAGAGACATGAGAGAGAGAGAGAGAGACATGAGCGAGAGACATGAGTGAGAGAGAGAGACATGAGCGAGAGAGAGAGAGACATGAGAGAGAGAGAGAGAGACATGAGCGAGAGAGAGAGACATAGAGCGAGAGAGAGACATGAGAAGAGAGAGAGAGACATGAGCAAGAGAGAGAGAGACATGAGCGAGAGAGAGAGAGACATGAGCGAGAGAGAGAGAGACATGAGCGAGAGAGAGAGAGACATGAGCGAGAGAGAGAGAGACATGAGTGAGAGAGAGAGAGACATGAGCGAGAGAGAGAGAGACATGAGCGAGAGAGAGAGACATGAGCGAGAGAGAGAGACATGAGCGAGAGAGAGAGACATGAGCGAGAGAGAGAGACATGAGCGAGAGAGACATGAGCGAGAGAGACATGAGCGAGAGAGAGAGAGACATGAGCGAGAGACATGAGCGAGAGAGAGAGACATGAGAGAGACATGAGTGAGAGAGAGAGAGAGACATGAGCGAGAGAGAGAGACACGAGTGAGAGACATGAGTGAGAGACAGAGACATGAGCGAGAGAGTGAGAGAGAGAGAAAGAGAGAGACATGGGCGAGAGAGAGAGAGACATGAGCGAGAGAGAGAGAGACATGAGCGAGAGAGAGAGACATGAGAAACATGAGCGAGAGAGAGACATGAGCGAGAGAGAGAGAGACATGAGCGAGAGAGAGAGAGAGACATGAGCGAGAGAGAGAGAGACATGAGCGAGAGAGAGAGACATGAGCGAGAAACATGAGTGAGAGAGAGAGAGAGAGAGACATGAGTGAGAGACATGAGCTAGAGAGAGAGACATGAGTGAGAGAGAGAGACATGGGCGAGAGAGAGAGAGACATGAGAGAGAGAGAGAGACATGAGCGAGAGAGAGAGACATGAGCGAGAGAGAGAGAGAGACATGAGCGAGAGAGAGAGAGAGACATGAGTGAGAGAGAGAGACATGAGCGAGAGAGAGAGACAGAGAGAGACATGAGCGAGAGAGAGAGACATGAGCGAGAGACATGAGAGACATGAGAGAGAGAGACATGAGCGAGAGAGAGAGACATGAGCGAGAGAGAGAGAGACATGAGTGAGAGAGAGAGACATGAGAGAGAGACATGAGCGAGAGAGAGAGACATGAGCGAGAGAGAGAGACATGAGCGAGAGAGAGAGACATGAGCGAGAGAGAGAGAGAGACATGAGCGAAAAGAGAGAGAGACATGAGCGAGAGAGAGAGAGACATGAGCGAGAGAGAGACACGAGTGAGAGAGAGAGAGACATGAGCGAGAGAGAGAGAGACATGAGGAGAGAGAGAGAGAGACATGAGCGAGAGAGAGAGAGACATGAGCGAGAGAGAGAGAGACATGAGCAAAGAGAGACAGAGAGAGACATGAGCATGAGAGAGAGAGAGAGAGACATGAGCGAGAGAGAGAGACATGAGCGGAGAGAGAGAGACATGAGCATGAGTGAGAGAGAGAGAGACATGAGCGAGAGAGACATGAGCGAAAGAGAGACAGACATGAGCGAGAGACATGAGCGAGAGACATGAGTGAGAGAGAGAGACATGAGCGAGAGAGAGAGACATGAGCGAGAGACATGAGCGAGAGAGAGAGAGACATGAGCGAGAAACATGAGTGAGAGAGAGAGAGACATGAGCGAGAGAGAGAGACATGAGAGAGAGAGAGAGACATGAGCGAGAGACATGAGTGAGAGAGAGAGACATGAGTGAGAGAGAGAGACATGAGCGAGAGAGAGAGAGAGAGACATGAGCGAGAGAGAGAGAGAGACATGAGCGAGAGAGAGGGAGACATGAGCGAGAGAGAGAGACATGAGCGAGAGAGAGACAGACATGAGAGAGAGACATGAGCGAGAGAGAGAGACATGAGTGAGAGAGAGAGACATGAGCGAGAGAGAGAGACATGAGAGAGAGAGAGAGAGAGAGAGACATGAGCGAGAGAGAGAGAGAGACATGAGCGAGAGAGAGAGACAGAGAGAGAGAGAGACATGAGAGAGAGAGAGACATGAGCAAGAGAGAGAGAGAGACATGAGCGAGAGAGAGAGAGACATGAGCGAGAGAGAGAGAGACATGAGCGAGAGAGAGAGAGACATGAGCGAGAGAGAGAGAGACATGAGCGAGAGAGAGAGAGACATGAGCGAGAGAGAGACATGAGCGAGAGAGAGAGACATGAGCAAGAGAGAGAGAGAGACATGAGCGAGAGAGAGAGAGACATGAGCGAGAGAGACATGAGCGAGAGAGAGAGAGACATGAGCGAGAGACATGAGCGAGAGAGAGAGACATGAGCGAGAGACATGAGTGAGAGAGAGAGAGACATGAGCGAGAGAGAGAGACACGAGTGAGAGACATGAGTGAGAGAGAGAGACATGAGCGAGAGAGTGAGAGAGAGAGAGAGAGAGACATGAGCGAGAGAGAGAGAGACATGAGCGAGAGAGAGAGAGACATGAGCGAGAGAGAGAGACATGAGCGAGAGAGAGAGACATGATGAGAAACATGAGAGAGAGAGAGAGAGAGACATGAGCGAGAGACATGAGCGAGAGAGACATGAGCGAGAGAGAGAGAGACATGAGCGAGAGAGAGAGAGACATGAGCGAGAGAGAGAGAGACATGAGCGAGAAACATGAGTGAGAGAGAGAGAGAGAGACATGAGCGAGAGACATGAGCGAGAGAGAGAGACATGAGTGAGAGAGAGAGACATGAGCGAGAGAGAGAGACATGAGCGAGAGAGAGAGACATGAGCGAGAGAGAGAGACATGAGCGAGAGAGAGAGACATGAGTGAGAGAGAGAGACATGAGCGAGAGAGAGAGAGAGACATGAGCGAGAGAGAGAGAGACATGAGTGAGAGAGAGAGACATGAGCGAGAGACATGAGCGAGAGAGAGAGACATGAGCGAGAGTGAGAGACATGAGCGAGAGACATGAGTGAGAGACAGAGAGAGACATGAGCGAGAGAGAGAGACATGGGTGAGAGAGAGAGAGACATGAGCGAGAGAGAGAGACATGAGCGAGAGAGAGAGACATGAGCGAGAGAGAGAGACATGAGCGAGAGAGAGAGACATGAGCGAGAGAGAGAGACATGAGCGAGAGAGACATGAGCGAAAAGAGAGAGAGACATGAGCGAAGAGACATGAGCGAGAGAGAGAGAGACATGAGCGAGAGAGAGAGACACGAGTGAGAGAGAGAGAGACATGAGCGAGAGAGAGAGAGACATGAGTGAGAGAGAGAGAGACATGAGCGAGAGAGAGAGAGACATGAGCGAGAGAGAGAGAGACATGAGCGATAGAGAGAGAGACATGAGCGAGAGAGAGAGAGACATGAGCGAGAGAGAGAGACATGAGCGAGAGAGAGAGAGACATGAGCGAGAGAGAGAGACATGAGCGAGAGAGACCTGAGCGAAAGAGAGACAGACATGAGCGAGAGACATGAGCGAGAGACATGAGTGAGAGAGAGAGACATGAGCGAGAGAGAGAGACATGAGCGAGAGACATGAGCGAGAGAGAGAGACATGAGCGAGAAACATGAGTGAGAGAGAGAGAGACATGAGCGAGAGAGAGAGAGAGACATGAGCGAGAGACATGAGTGAGAGAGAGAGACATGAGCGAGAGAGAGAGACATGAGCGAGAGAGAGAGAGAGACATGAGCGAGAGAGAGAGAGAGACATGAGCGAGAGAGAGAGACATGAGCGAGAGAGAGAGACATGAGCGAGAGAGAGACATGAGTAAGAGAGAGAGAGACATGAGCAAGAGAGAGAGAGACATGAGCGAGAGAGAGAGAGACATGAGCGAGAGAGAGAGAGACATGAGCGAGAGAGAGAGAGACATGAGTGAGAGAGAGAGACATGAGCGAGAGAGAGAGAGACATGAGCGAGAGAGAGAGACATGAGCGAGAGAGAGAGACATGAGCGAGAGAGAGAGACATAAGCGAGAGAGAGAGACATGAGCGAGAGAGAGAGACATGAGCGAGAGAGACATGAGCGAGAGAGAGAGAGACATGAGCGAGAGCCGCGCCCTCAGAGCATGCGCAGACCAGCTGGCCGGTGTGTTTACGGACATATTCAATCAATCCCTATACCAGTCTGCTGTTCCCACATGCTTCAAGAGGGCCACCATTGTTCCTGTTCCCAAGAAAGCTAAGGTAACTGAGCTAAACGACTACCGCCCCGTAGCACTCACATCCGTCATCATGAAGTGCTTTGAGAGACTAGTCAAGGACCATATCACCTCCACCCTACCTGACACCCTTGACCCACTCCAATTTGCTTACCGCCCAAATAGGTCCACAGACGATGCAATCTCAACCACACTGCACACTGCCCTAACCCATCTGGACAAGAGGAATACCTATGTGAGAATGCTGTTCATCGACTACAGCTCGGCATTCAACACCATAGTACCCTCCAAGCTCGTCATCAAGCACGAGACCCTGGGTCTCGACCCCGCCCTGTGCAACTGGGTACTGGACTTCCTGACGGGCCGCCCCCAGGTGGTGAGGGTAGGCAACAACATCTCCTCCCCGCTGATCCTCAACACTGGGGCCCCACAAGGGTGCGTTCTGAGCCCTCTCCTGTACTCCCTGTTCACCCACGACTGCGTGGCCACGCACGCTCCAACTCAATCATCAAGTTTGCGGACGACACAACAGTGGTAGGCTTGATTACCAACAACGACGAGACGGCCTACAGGGAGGAGGTGAGGGCCCTCGGAGTGTGGTGTCAGGAAAATAACCTCACACTCAACGTCAACAAAACTAAGGAGATGATTGTGGACTTCAGGAAACAGCAGAGGGAACACCCCCCATCCACATCGATGGAACAGTAGTGGAGAGGGTAGCAAGTTTTAAGTTCCTCGGCATACACATCACAGACAAACTGAACTGGTCCACTCACACAGACAGCATCGTGAGGAAGGCGCAGCAGCGCCTCTTCAACCTCAGGAGGCTGAAGAAATTCGGCTTGTCACCAAAAGCACTCACAAACTTCTACAGATGCACAATCGAGAGCATCCTGGCGGGCTGTATCACCGCCTGGTATGGCAACTGCACCGCCCTCAACCGTAAGGCTCTCCAGAGGGTAGTGAGGTCTGCACAACGCATCACCGGGGGCAAACTACCTGCCCTCCAGGACACCTACACCACCCGATGCTACAGGAAGGCCATAAAGATCATCAAGGACATCAACCACCCGAGCCACTGCCTGTTCACCCCGCTGTCATCCAGAAGGCGAGGTCAGTACAGGTGCATCAAAGCTGGGACCGAGAGACTGAAAAACAGCTTCTATCTCAAGGCCATCAGACTGTTAAACAGCCACCACTAACATTGAGTGGCTACTGCCAACACACTGTCAATGACACTGACTCTACTCCAGCCACTTTAATCATGGGAATTGATGGGAAATTATGTAAATATATCACTAGCCACTTTAAACAATGCTACCTTATATAATGTTACTTACCCTACATTATTCATCTCATATGCATACGTTGATACTGTACTCTATATCATCGACTGCATCCTTATGTAATACATGTATCACTAGCCACTTTAACTATGCCACTTGGTTTACATACTCATCTCATATGTATATACTGTACTCAATATCATCTACTGTATCTTGCCTATGCTGCTCTGTACCATCACTCATTCATATATCCTTATGTACATATTCTTTATCCCCTTACACTGTGTATAAGACAGTAGTTTTTTTTGGAATTGTTAGTTAGATTACTTGTTCGTTATTACTGCATTGTCGGAACTAGAAGCACAAGCATTTCGCTACACTCGCATTAACATCTGCTAACCATGTGTATGTGACAAATAAAATTTGATTTGATTTGATTTGATTTGAGACATGAGCGAGAGAGAGAGACATGAGCGAGAGACATGAGTGAGAGAGAGAGAGACATGAGCGAGAGAGAGAGACACGAGTGAGAGACATGAGTGAGAGAGAGAGACATGAGCGAGAGAGTGAGAGAGAGAGAGAGAGAGAGAGAGAGAGAGAGAGAGACATGAGCGAGAGAGAGAGAGACATGAGCGAGAGAGAGAGACATGAGCGAGAAACATGAGTGAGAGAGAGAGAGAGAGACATGAGCGAGAGACATGAGCGAGAGAGAGAGACATGAGTGAGAGAGAGAGACATGAGCGAGAGAGAGAGACATGAGCGAGAGAGAGAGACATGAGCGAGAGACATGAGTGAGAGAGAGAGAGACATGAGCGAGAGAGAGAGACATGAGTGAGAGAGAGAGAGACATGAGTGAGAGAGAGAGACATGAGCGAGAGAGAGAGACATGAGCGAGAGAGAGACATGAGCGAGAGACATGAGCGAGAGAGAGAGACATGAGCGAGAGAGAGAGACATGAGCCAGAAACATGAGAGAGAGAGAGAGAGACATGAGCGAGAGAGAGAGACATGAGAGAGAGAGAGAGACATGAGCGAGAGACATGAGCGAGAGAGAGAGACATGAGTGAGAGAGAGAGACATGAGCGAGAGAGAGAGACATGAGCGAGAGAGAGAGAGACATGAGCGAGAGAGAGAGAGACATGAGCGAGAGAGAGAGACATGAGCGAGAGAGAGAGACATGAGCGAGAGAGAGAGACATGAGCGAGAGAGAGACATGAGTAAGAGAGAGAGAGACATGAGCGAGAGAGAGAGAGACATGAGTGAGAGAGAGAGACATGAGCGAGAGAGAGAGAGACATGAGTGAGAGAGAGAGAGACATGAGCGAGAGAGAGAGACATGAGCGAGTGAGAGAGACATGAGCGAGAGAGAGAGACATGAGCGAGAGACATGAGCGAGAGAGAGAGACATGAGCGAGAGTGAGAGACATGAGCGAGAGACATGAGAGAGAGAGAGAGAGAGACATGAGCGAGAGAGAGAGACATGGGTGAGAGAGAGAGAGACATGAGCGAGAGAGAGAGACATGAGCGAGAGAGAGAGACATGAGCGAGAGAGAGAGACATGAGCGAGAGAGACATGAGCGAAAGAGAGAGAGACATGAGCGAGAGACATGAGCGAGAGAGAGAGAGACATGAGCGAGAGAGAGAGAGACATGAGCGAGAGACATGAGCGAGAGAGAGAGAGACATGAGCGAGAGAGAGAGAGACACGAGTGAGAGAGAGAGACATGAGCGAGAGAGAGAGAGACATGAGTGAGAGAGAGAGAGACATGAGTGAGAGAGAGAGAGACATGAGCGAGAGAGAGAGAGACATGAGCGAGAGAGAGAGAGACATGAGCGAGAGATATGAGCGAGAGAGAGACATGAGTGAGAGAGAGAGAGACATGAGCGAGAGAGACAAAGAAACACAACAACACAAAAGTACAGAAACTAGAACAGGCCAACCTCATCCTTTCACACACAACAAACCCCTCACCCAAAAGTCCACAACAATGTCCTGACCCAAAAAGAAGAGCGGAACAGCTATTTACCCTTGAACATTCTCCTGTTTAGATTTGTTCCTCTTCTTCCTGCAGCAGTATATGACAATCCCCAGGACCAGGACCCCAGCTACGACCCCTCCAATGATGGCTACTGTGGACCCGACCTTCATGGAGGCTAGAGAGGGATGAGTGTCACAACAGGAGGAGGTGGAAAATAAGAAGAGAGAGGGATGAGTGTCACAACAGGAGGAGGTGGAAAATAAGAAGAGAGAGGGATGAGTGTCACAACAGGAGGAGGTGGAAAATAAGAAGAGAGAGGGATGAGTGTCACAACGGGAGGAGGTGGAAAATAAGAAGAGAGAGGGATGAGTGTCACAACAGGAGGAGGTGGAAAATAAGAAGAGAGAGGGATGAGTGTCACAACAGGAGGAGGTGGAAAATAAGAAGAGAGAGGGATGAGTGTCACAACAGGAGGAGGTGGAAAATAAGAAGAGAGAGGGATGAGTGTCACAACAGGAGGAGGTGGAAAATAAGAAGAGAGAGGGATGAGTGTCACAACAGGAGGAGGTGGAAAATAAGAAGAGAGAGGGATGAGTGTCACAACAGGAGGAGGTGGAAAATAAGAAGAGAGAGGGATGAGTGTCACAACAGGAGGAGGTGGAAAATAAGAAGAGAGAGGGATGAGTGTCACAACAGGAGGAGGTGGAAAATAAGAAGAGAGAGGGATGAGTGTCACAACAGGAGGAGGTGGAAAATAAGAAGAGAGAGGGATGCAGTAGAGTGTCACAACAGGAGGAGGTGGAAAATAAGAAGAGAGAGGGATGCAGTAGAGTGTCACAACAGGAGGAGGTGGAAAATAAGAAGAGAGAGGGATGCAGTAGAGTGTCACAACAGGAGGAGGTGGAAAATAAGAAGAGAGAGGGATGCAGTAGAGTGTCACAACAGGAGGAGGTGGAAAATAAGAAGAGAGAGGGATGCAGTAGAGTGTCACAACAGGAGGAGGTGGAAAATAAGAAGAGAGAGGGATGCAGTAGAGTGTCACAACAGGAGGAGGTGGAAAATAAGAAGAGAGAGGGATGAGGGAAAAGGAGTTTGGTGGCAAGCCTGGGAGTCTTGTTGAGAAATGTGACTTGAGTTGCAGATGCCTTGATTCAGTCATCGCTATATCTTCCCCATTTCACCTCCAAACATATAGCAAGCGCAATACTCAATACTCACAGGGTATACTCAATACTCACAGGGTATACTCAATACTCACAGGGTATACTCAATACTCACAGGGTATACTCAATACTCACAGGGTATACTCAATACTCACAGGGTATACTCAATACTCACAGGGTATACTCAATACTCACGGGGTATACTCAATACTCACAGGGTATACTCAATACTCACGGGGTATACTCAATACTCACGGGGCATGACAGTGAGGGTGAAGTTTGAGCTGGCAGATCGGACCTGGTTGGTCGCGGTGCAGATGAAGAAACCGGAAGTCTCCATGGAGATATTAAACAGAGATAGAACACCATTCTCTGAAAGAATGGAGGAATCAGGAAGTTAAAATTCAGAGAGGTCAGCTGCACGTACACACTGATAAACAAATCAGGAAGTGTTGGTAATAACCTCAGCGGCCCTGCCATTATTCTATGGCTTGTTTGAAGTAAAGATGAACACCAAACACACACAAACACACAAAACATACTCTCAGTGGTCCTCGGTGGGAATACTCTGGGAGTATTCGTGACATCGTTTGTTTTCCAGCTATAAGTCGGCGCGGGGGAGCCCTCCTCAGACACACAGGTCAGGTTGATGTTTTTCCAGTACTCTGCTTCGCCCTGTACGCTGACGACGGGCACAGAGGGAGCCACTGGAGAGGGAAGCAGACGTCACATCATATTGTGGTTTTTATAAGTGGTCCAGTAGAGGGCAGTGGAGTCCTAATCAACACACTAGAGAGACATCTTGCTGAAGGAAACTTTAAGAACATTAAGAAAAATATTCCTTTTCCTTTGACATGACAAGACACAGAATTGAAGTTATCCGTTCCCATCTTTAAACAGATGGAACCTTTTCACCCACAACAGACTTCAAACTATCATACTACTATTTCTCTACATGGGCTACATGTATCTACCACTGTCTTACCAAGGACCACATGTATCTACCACTGTCTTACCAAGGACCACATGTATCTACCACTGTCTTACCAAGGACTACATGTATCTACCACTGTCTTACCAAGGACCACATGTCTCTACCACTGTCTTACCAAGGACCCATGTCTCTACCACTGTCATGTATCTACCACTGTCTTACCAAGGACCACATGTATCTACCACTGTCTTACCAAGGACCACATGTATCTACCACTGTCTTACCAAGGACTACATGTATCTACCACTGTCTTACCAAGGACCACATGTATCTACCACTGTCTTACCAAGGACCACATGTCTCTACCACTGTCTTACCAAGGACCACATGTATCTACCACTGTCTTACCAAGGACTACATGTATCTACCACTGTCTTACCAAGGACCACATGTCTCTACCACTGTCTTACCAAGGACCACATGTCTCTACCACTGTCTTACCAAGGACCACATGTATCTACCACTGTCTTACCAAGGACCACATGTCTCTACCACTGTCTTACCAAGGACCACATGTATCTACCACTGTCTTACCAAGGACTACATGTATCTACCACTGTCTTACCAAGGACTACATGTATCTACCACTGTCTTACCAAGGACCACATGTATCTACCACTGTCTTACCAAGGACCACATGTCTCTACCACTGTCTTACCAAGGACTACATGTATCTACCACTGTCTTACCAAGAACTACATGTCTCTACCACTGTCTTACCAAGGACTACATGTCTCTACCACTGTCTTACCAAGGACTACATGTATCTACCACTGTCTTACCAAGGACCACATGTATCTACCACTGTCTTACCAAGGACCAGATGTCTCTACCACTGTCTTACCAAGGACCACATGTATCTACCACTGTCTTACCAAGGACCACATGTATCTACCACTGTCTTACCAAGGACTACATGTATCTACCACTGTCTTACCAAGGACCACATGTATCTACCACTGTCTTACCAAGGACCACATGTATCTACCACTGTCTTACCAAGGACCACATGTCTCTACCACTGTCTTACCAAGGACTACATGTATCTACCACTGTCTTACCAAGGACCACATGTATCTACCACTGTCTTACCAAGGACCACAT
Organism: Oncorhynchus tshawytscha; assembly: GCF_018296145.1. Lineage (NCBI taxonomy): Eukaryota > Metazoa > Chordata > Actinopteri > Salmoniformes > Salmonidae > Oncorhynchus > Oncorhynchus tshawytscha. The sequence goes on along the minus strand of NC_056431.1, from coordinate 69,032,328 downwards.
GTCTCTACCACTGTCTTACCAAGGACTACATGTATCTACCACTGTCTTACCAAGGACCACATGTATCTACCACTGTCTTACCAAGGACTACATGTCTCTACCACTGTCTTACCAAGGACTACATGTCTCTACCACTGTCTTACCAAGGACTACATGTATCTACCACTGTCTTACCAAGGACCACATGTATCTACCACTGTCTTACCAAGGACCACATGTATCTACCACTGTCTTACCAAGGACTACATGTATCTACCACTGTCTTACCAAGGACTACATGTATCTACCACTGTCTTACCAAGGACCACATGTATCTACCACTGTCTTACCAAGGACTACATGTCTCTACCACTGTCTTACCAAGGACTACATGTCTCTACCACTGTCTTACCAAGGACCACATGTATCTACCACTGTCTTACCAAGGACCACATGTATCTACCACTGTCTTACCAAGGACTACATGTATCTACCACTGTCTTACCAAGGACTACATGTCTCTACCACTGTCTTACCAAGGACCACATGTATCTACCACTGTCTTACCAAGGACTACATGTATCTACCACTGTCTTACCAAGGACCACATGTATCTACCACTGTCTTACCAAGGACCACTAGTTCGGTGGTAGTGGAAGGCGTCCCCTCCTCGTCTCCAGGGATCTGCACCCTGCACTGCCACAGCCTGTTGTCCTGCATGGACACCTTGCGGAGGGTCAGGGTGCTCCGCCCTCCAGTGATGTCATGGGTCATCTCTGCTCGGTCTTTATAGGAAGGCTTGATGTCCACTTGATTTTTGATAGAGTAGAATGTGGCAATAACAATCTACACGAATCAGGGAGACACAAAATACTGAACACATTCTGCACATAGCCTACACACTTCAATGCACACACTCAGTGGTCAAAAGGGCTTCCTTTATAGGAATAGGCGACATGGGCTAGACGTAACATAGTAAATCCGGGACACATTTGGTATGGTGTGTATTAATTTGTGGATGTCCATCATCCATTTCCTATGATATGTTACAAAATGCAATTTGTTGTGGCTAACGTTAGTTAGGTGGTTAGGTGACTAATGATAGCTAGGGGGCTAACGTTAGTTAGGTGGCTAGGTGACTAATGATAGCTAGGGGGCTTACGTTAGTTAGGTGGCTAGGTGACTAATGATAGCTAGGGGGCTTACGTTAGTTCGGCTAAAGTTAGGGGTTAAGTTAAAGGGTTGGGTAACATGCTAAGTAGTTGCAAAGTAGCTTAAATGCTTAAGTTGTCCATTATGAGATTCAAACACACAACCTTTGTGTTGCTAGACATTCACGTTACACATCCACCTATCCACCCCAACCAAACACCTATCCTCCTTTCAAGTTTGCCTTAAGTAACCTTCTGTCTTATTTAACCATACCTAAAATATCATATTAATTTGAGTGACCAATTTTAGTTTACTATGATACGTCCAGTTTATGAGACCAGGCTGGAATAGAGCATGCCTATCCTTACATAGCAGAAAACAAATCATTCAGACAACATTATAGATTATGGCGATATCGTCTATATGCACGCAGCTGCCATTGTATTGAATCCATTGGCAGCAGTTTGTCATAGCACACTATGCTTTATTACGGCCGATTGGTTCAGTACACATCACTGCATTCTGTATCAGAAAGTAGGCTGGTCCTCTTTGAAGTCTTGTAGATTGATGCATTGCACTCTTTTCGTTTATAAAGCCCTCTTGCACAAACTTCCGCCGTACCTTACTTCATTATTAACCCATAGACGTACGGTGTTACCAGACCCGGTCTCAGGGGTGGCTAATTCTAGAGCTCCCTTCCATCTCCACCGAGTTAGCTAAATCTGCTTTTAGTTGTTGTTTTTTTCACCTTACTTGTGATATAATCTCCAAAACGCTCTAAAATGTAACGATTTAATGCCTCTAGGGCCATTCAGATGGCTGATTGAGGACCTGTTACTGAAGAATGTTTGTTTTCTACGATTGTGTTTTGTATCTCAGTTTTGATTTTATTTGTGTATTGATGTGTACATTTTGTTTACGAGGCTCGTCTTTAAAAGAGACTGTGGTCTCAGCATGACTCCCTGTCAAAATAAAGATTCAATCAAATGTGGTTGTATTTAGTCTTCTAAGGGCGATATTAGCTTATCATGTGCACCTGAAAACCTTCGAGTTGACCCAACTGCTGTCCTTCTAATGATCTTTATTTCAGCATTTAACTTTGTGTTTCTGTCTGTCGAGAAACAGTGACAATAGTAGCAAAGCTTTTACATTGATCAAATGGAGCCATCTCTTGTCTTCTGACTGACCTTCGGATCAACAGGGCTATCAGCCTCCATGGACCATGTGATGATGACCAACGTGGAGGGGTTGGGTTGTGCAGCAGGAATGAAACTACACACCAGGGTGACATCATCGCCTCGCGCAACCTCATATGTAGGTTGTCCAATGGTCACCTGTAGGCCTCTGGCAGAGGAGAAAACTAAAAAGAAATCAGATGTATTCTATTCATCTCAATACTCACATATTTCTCTAGATCACTTTCGAATGTATTGTATATCAGTTGCATATCATTGTATAGGCCTATGGAATTTTTAAATATAAAATTCTGACTAAGATTTACACACACTGAACAAGAATATACTGAACTCATAAATTATGACATTATTTTTTTTTAAACAGTTGCTAGTTAAGGATGAACCTACAGCCTGTTCAAGCAAAAGTGGAAATATCTTAGACAGGTTTGGGGAAGTGATTATGTTCGCCATTGATTCAACACACTGAATCAAGACATACTAGACCTATGCAAAATGAAATACCCCTAACAAAACAATATCCTTCAAGCACAGGACAAGAACAACAAACATCCTAAATCCATCAAATACATGATATAGCAAATGTAGAAAATTGAATAAATGGCACATTTCTTCCCTTAGTTCCGGGAGAGAATACTTTTATTATCTTTTTCATGTGGTTAATGATTAACCAGGGTGTTGAAACTGCAACATGACATACAAGACAGGGATAGACGAAGCAAAGCAGCTGTGATGTAGTAAATCTATCCATATGATTTTGATTGCCAGTGACTTCCCTCCTACAGTAGTCTGGGTGAAAAGGTGTTGGCCGTTTTGGAATTAATAACTAAAAGATTACAAAAGAAATTGAGATGGCTACACATACCTGCAAGTATGAAAAATAGTATCATTGTCGAGGTCCCCTTTTCAATCACCTACAGGAATAGTGTTGCAGTCCTCTCAGGTGTCAAATGTCCAATATTGGTGCTTCAAGCGCACCTCACTCAGGTAAACCAAACTGCAGGCACCTGGCGTGTATTTATTACGTCTCGCAACGGAAACCGTTTACCTTCTAAGAACTAAACGGAAGCAAAAGGGAAAAAGCGGGAGGGATCTTTAAAAAAATAAAGAAATAAACCTTTATATTATCAGGGAGTCATACTGAGACCAAGATCTCTTTTACAGACGAGCCCTGAATTACTTAAATTACAAAAAATACAAAAATCTTAATCTAAATACAAAATGCAAGCAGAAAGAAAGAAAAACACGCTCATAAAAAACACACTCATCAGAAATAAGGTCCTCAATCATCTTTCTGAATTACCCTAGAGGCACCAGAACATCACATTCATCAGTAATACGGTCCTCAATCATCTTTCTGAGTTACCCTAGAGGCACCAGAACATCACATTCATCAGTAATACGGTCCTCAATCATCTTTCTGAGTTACCCTAGAGGCACCAGAACATCACATTCATCAGTAATACGGTCCTCAATCATCTTTCTGAGTTACCCTAGAGGCACCAGAACATCACATTCATCAGTAATAAGGTCCTCAATCATCTTTCTGAGTTACCCTAGAGGCACCAGAACATCACATTCATCAGAAATAAGGTCCTCAATCATCTTTCTGAGTTACCCTAGAGGCACCAGAACATCACATTCATCAGTAATACGGTCCTCAATCATCTTTCTGAGTTACCCTAGAGGCACCAGAACATCACATTCATCAGAAATAAGGTCCTCAATCATCTTTCTGAGTTACCCTAGAGGCACCAGAACATCACATTCATCAGTAATACGGTCCTCAATCATCTTTCTGAGTTACCCTAGAGGCACCAGAACATCACATTCATCAGAAATAAGGTCCTCAATCATCTTTCTGAGTTACCCTAGAGGCACCAGAACATCACATTCATCAGAAATAAGGTCCTCAATCATCTTTCTGAGTTACCCTAGAGGCACCAGAACATCACATTCATCAGAAATAAGGTCCTCAATCATCTTTCTGAGTTACCCTAGAGGCACCAGAACATCACATTCATCAGAAATAAGGTCCTCAATCATCTTTCTGAATTACCCTAGAGGCACCAGAACATCACATTCATCAGTAATATGGTCCTCAATCATCTTTCTGAGTTACCCTAGAGGCACCAGAACATCACATTCATCAGTAATACGGTCCTCAATCATCTTTCTGAGTTACCCTAGAGGCACCAGAACATCACATTCATCAGTAATAAGGTCCTCAATCATCTTTCTGAGTTACCCTAGAGGCACCAGAACATCACATTCATCAGAAATAAGGTCCTCAATCATCTTTCTGAGTTACCCTAGAGGCACCAGAACATCACATTCATCAGTAATACGGTCCTCAATCATCTTTCTGAGTTACCCTAGAGGCACCAGAACATCACATTCATCAGAAATAAGGTCCTCAATCATCTTTCTGAGTTACCCTAGAGGCACCAGAACATCACATTCATCAGTAATACGGTCCTCAATCATCTTTCTGAGTTACCCTAGAGGCACCAGAACATCACATTCATCAGAAATAAGGTCCTCAATCATCTTTCTGAGTTACCCTAGAGGCACCAGAACATCACATTCATCAGAAATAAGGTCCTCAATCATCTTTCTGAGTTACCCTAGAGGCACCAGAACATCACATTCATCAGAAATAAGGTCCTCAATCATCTTTCTGAGTTACCCTAGAGGCACCAGAACATCACATTCATCAGTAATACGGTCCTCAATCAACTTTCTGAGTTACCCTAGAGGCACCAGAACATCACATTCATCAGAAATAAGGTCCTCAATCATCTTTCTGAGTTACCCTAGAGGCACCAGAACATCACATTCATCAGAAATAAGGTCCTCAATCATCTTTCTGAGTTACCCTAGAGGCACCAGAACATCACATGCATCAGAAATAAGGTCCTCAATCATCTTTCTGAGTTACCCTAGAGGCACCAGAACATCACATTCATCAGTAATAAGGTCCTCAATCATCTTTCTGAGTTACCCTAGAGGCACCAGAACATCACATTCATCAGTAATACGGTCCTCAATCATCTTTCTGAGTTACCCTAGAGGCACCAGAACATCACATTCATCAGTAATACGGTCCTCAATCATCTTTCTGAGTTACCCTAGAGGCACCAGAACATCACATTCATCAGTAATACGGTCCTCAATCATCTTTCTGAGTTACCCTAGAGGCACCAGAACATCACATTCATCAGTAATACGGTCCTCAATCAACTTTCTGAGTTACCCTAGAGGCACCAGAACATCACATTCATCAGTAATACGGTCCTCAATCAACTTTCTGAGTTACCCTAGAGGCACCAGAACATCACATTCATCAGTAATACGGTCCTCAATCATCTTTCTGAGTTACCCTAGAGGCACCAGAACATCACATTCATCAGTAATACGGTCCTCAATCATCTTTCTGAGTTACCCTAGAGGCACCAGAACATCACATGCATCAGAAATAAGGTCCTCAATCATCTTTCTGAGTTACCCTAGAGGCACCAGAACATCACATGCATCAGAAATAAGGTCCTCAATCATCTTTCTGAGTTACCCTAGAGGCACCAGAACATCACATTCATCAGTAATACGGTCCTCAATCAACTTTCTGAGTTACCCTAGAGGCACCAGAACATCACATTCATCAGTAATACGGTCCTCAATCATCTTTCTGAGTTACCCTAGAGGCACCAGAACATCACATTCATCAGTAATACGGTCCTCAATCATCTTTCTGAGTTACCCTAGAGGCACCAGAACATCACATTCATCAGAAATAAGGTCCTCAGTCATCTTTCTGAGTTACCCTAGAGGCACCAGAACATCACATTCATCAGAAATAAGGTCCTCAATCATCTTTCTGAGTTACCCTAGAGGCACCAGAACATCACATTCATCAGTAATACAGTCCTCAATCATCTTTCTGAGTTACCCTAGAGGCACCAGAACATCACATTCATCAGAAATAAGGTCCTCAATCATCTTTCTGAGTTACCCTAGAGGCACCAGAACATCATCAGTAATACGGTCCTCAATCAACTTTCTGAGTTACCCTAGAGGCACCAGAACATCACATTCATCAGTAATACGGTCCTCAATCATCTTTCTGAGTTACCCTAGAGGCACCAGAACATCACATTCATCAGAGTCCTCAATCATCTTTCTGAGTTACCCTAGAGGCACCAGAACATCACATTCATCAGAAATAAGGTCCTCAATCATCTTTCTGAGTTACCCTAGAGGCACCAGAACATCACATTCATCAGTAATACGGTCCTCAATCATCTTTCTGAGTTACCCTAGAGGCACCAGAACATCACATTCATCAGTAATACGGTCCTCAATCATCTTTCTGAGTTACCCTAGAGGCACCAGAACATCACATTCATCAGAAATAAGGTCCTCAATCATCTTTCTGAGTTACCCTAGAGGCACCAGAACATCACATTCATCAGTAATACGGTCCTCAATCAACTTTCTGAGTTACCCTAGAGGCACCAGAACATCACATTCATCAGAAATAAGGTCCTCAATCATCTTTCTGAGTTACCCTAGAGGCACCAGAACATCACATTCATCAGTAATACGGTCCTCAATCATCTTTCTGAGTTACCCTAGAGGCACCAGAACATCACATTCATCAGTAATACGGTCCTCAATCATCTTTCTGAGTTACCCTAGAGGCACCAGAACATCACATTCATCAGTAATACGGTCCTCAATCAACTTTCACCCTAGAGGCACCAGAACATCACATTCATCAGTAATACGGTCCTCAATCCTTTCTGAGTTACCCTAGAGGCACCAGAACATCACATTCATCAGTAATACGGTCCTCAATCATCTTTCTGAGTTACCCTAGAGGCACCAGAACATCACATTCATCAGTAATACGGTCCTCAATCATCTTTCTGAGTTACCCTAGAGGCACCAGAACATCACATTCATCAGTAATACGGTCCTCAATCATCTTTCTGAGTTACCCAAGAGGCACCAGAACATCACATTGAAGAACATTTTGAAGATTGTTCCACAAATAAGGTGGAGGACAACTTAAAGCTGATTTACCTAACTCAGTAGAGACCAAAGGATTTTCTAGAGATGTCTAAAGATTAGTTATGATGTTAGGTACAGTGGGTGATGACATCACAGAGGGCCAACCAACTTTCTGGTAGAGAATGCAGTGATGAGTATTCAAATTGTTGCCCGTAATAAAGCACAGTGTGCTATGATTAACTGCATCTAATGGCTTTAGGAAAGTGGCAGCTGCGTTCATATAGGTGATGTCGCCATCGTCTAGGACCGATAGGAATGTTGACTGAATAATCTGCTTTCTACTATGTAGCATGAGACAGGATGTATTTCTAGAAAAACAAGCCCATTTTTATTCTCAGCTTCTTAACATAAATCTTCTTCGGGATTGCTGTCCCTTCCACGGGACACTTGAGCTAATGTAGGCTAATGCGATTAGCATGAGGTTGTAAGTAACAAGAACATTTCCCAGGACATAGACATATCTGATATTCACAAAGCTTAAATTATTGTTAATCTAACTGCACTGTCCAATTTACAGTAGCTATTACAGTGAAAGAATACCATGTTATAGTTTGAGGAGAGTGCACAATTTTGAACATGAAAAGTTATTAATTAACAAATTAGGCACATTTGGGCAGTATTGCTACAAAATGTTGAACAGAAATGCAATGGTTCATTGGATCAGTCGAAAACTTTGCACATACACGGATGCCATCTAGTGGCCAAAATCTAAATTGCACCTGGACTGGAATAATACATTATGGCTTTTCTTTTGCATTCCAAAGATGATGGTACAAAAAAATACAAATGAACGGTTGTTTTTTTCTTTGTATTATCTTTTACCAGATCTATTGTGTTATATTCTACTACATTCAGTTCACATTTACATAAACGTCTAAGTATTTCCTTTCAAATGGTACCAATAATATGCATATCCTTGCTTCAGGGCCTGAGCTACAGGCAGTTAGATTTGGGTATGTAATTTTATGCGAAAATTGAAAAAAAGGGGCTAATCCTTAACTAGTTTTTAAGAAATGTGTCCTGTAGGCGTCGATTCTGGGTCCTGTACTTTTTACTGTTTACATAAACAATATTGACTTGTCTGTAAAAAATAAAAAATAAAAAAACTGCAACCTGCACTTGTATGCTGATGATATTGTTGTGTATGCTATAGTCCCACGGTTGACCAGGCTCTATCTGAACTACAGCCTTCATTGTACAACAGAAAATCTTTCTTGACCAGGAATTAGTATTGAATAAAGGTAAAACTAAGTATAAGTTGTTCTCTAGAGCGCATAAAAATAACTTTGATGATTTAAGCATATGTACTTTGTATGGTGTCAATATTGATCATGTCCCTCCTTACAAATATCTGGGCATCTGGATAGATGAAAAGCTGTCTTTTACAAATCATATTGATGAGCTAGTTAATGATGAGCTACCTCATCTGAATGAGCTCAGATAGATCAAACCCTTGGTTTTCTTCTGAACTATCTTTGACTGAATTGTTTAAAATGGGTGTGTTTATCTGCCAGAGGAATAATATTGAGGATACATTTTCTAGAGCCAACTCGGGGTCAGAATACAGGATATCCTTTAGAGCCAACTCGGGGTCAGAATCGGGGAGACCTATCTGAATTTGTCCAAAAGAAACTCTCGTTTTTTGTTGCAAAACGTTTTCCGTTTGGAATAAACGATTTATATTGCAAACATTTTTGCAACAGAATAGGCGTAAGGAATACACCCCCTGCCACACCTTCCCCTGTAGGATCACAGGTGCTTTGCTCACGTGATAAACGAATGGGACAATCAAATGCCTGTCCCAGCGTTAGAGATTTTCTGACGAACGTTTGTCCACAGGTCTGGTTCTCAAAACCTTGTATTAAATGGAGGCCTAAACCAAGAGGTTGTCAGTAACCGTATTGTTCTCGCAAGGCATACATTTAGTAGACATTTAATTTGTACACATTTTCATACGTATTTTTAACCATTCACACGCCCTGAAGAATTTTTACACCACTATTGTGGAAAGTGGGTTTCCGTGAAAATTAGCTGCTGTACGGACGATTTGATTTAGAACACAAGACTTCTCAAGAATACCACCGTTTTTGGGGGGGAAATTTGGGGCTACCTGAAATTCGCGTGTCCCTCGAAAATGATACCGAATTCAGACTTTTATGTTAGACTTCTTTGGTGTTTCACAGGTGAGTTTTCATGTCTTTATGCTATAACCTGGTAATGTCAGTGAAGTAGGTCAGTTGTGTGTAATTTAAATCGACTCATTTGCGGGTTGCAAAGGAAATATAGACCTGTATTTGGGTACCTTTGTTTTGGCTACTCCGGCAACATTGCCTACGGGCATTTCCACCGCAGGAGTGACGCTGATACTCAGATTTTTTACTTTAAATGTGTCCAACACTTCGATTGCAAAGGTAAGCGAACCGTGCAACTGTGCACAATGATTATTTTTAACAATTTCCACTAAGAATTTCACAAAAACATCTACTTGAAGAACAGTGCAGATATTAAATTTGGTAACAGAACGACGGTTCTGTTTGTGGTTATTTGATCAAATTTAGCATATGCACTTTGGGCCTAGGCCAGCCCTAATCGACAGCGTACTCACGTAGGCATATGTATCAATGTAAAGGCAGTGGTGGAAAGTACCCAACTGTCATACTTGAGTCAAAGTAAAAAAAAATACCTTAACAGAATATGACAAAAGTGAAAGTCACCCAGTAAAATACTACTTGAGTAAAAGTATTTGGTTTTACATTTACCTAAGTATCAAAAGTACATGTAATTGCTGATTTTAATTTTTTTATTTATTTCACCTTTATTTAACCAGGTAGGCTAGTAAATGAGATTGTTCTCAACAACTGCGACCTGGCCAAGATAAAGCATAGCAGTGTGAACAGACAACACAGAGTTACACATGGAGTAAACAATAAACAAGTCAATAACACTTTTTAAATAATTAAAGTCTATACATTGTGTGCAAAAGGTATGAGGAGGTAGGTGAATAATTACAATTTAGCAGATTAACACCGGAGTGATAAATGATCAGATGGTCATGTGCAGGTAGAGATACTGGTGTGCAAAAGAGCAGATTAAATATACTTAAGTATCAAAAGTGTACATTTCCAATTCCTTATATTTAACAAACCAAAAGGCAATTTTTTTTCTTGTTTTTTGTAATTTGCAGATAGCCAGAGGCACACTCATACATAATTTACAAATGAAGAATTTGTATTTTGTGATTCTGCCAGATCAGAGGCAGTAGGGATGACCAGGGATGTTCTCTTGATAAGTGTGTGATTTAGACAATTTCCTTGTCCTGCTAAGTGGTGTAAAGTACTTAGGTAAAAACTCTTACAAAAAATATGGCAGAGTGCAGTATAACTGCAATATGCTACAAATACTGGGTCCAAAATACCACAGTCGACTGCAGTTTAGAAACTATAATATTTGTTTGGTAATGGTGTACTACATAAGTAATTGCTTTGAGTATCTGAATTTGACTTTACTAATTATATTTTTGACAACTTTTACTAAACCACATTCCTAAAGAAAATAAGGTACTTTTACTTCATACACTTTCCCTAACACCTAAAATTGTTAGTCACACAGTTATCAAGCGAACATCTCTGGTCATCCCTTCTGCCTCTGATCTAGCAGAATCACTAAAGACAAATTCTTCATTTGTAAATTATGTATGAGTGTTCCTCTGGCTATCTGTTAAACAAAAATGGTGCCATCTGGTTTGCTTAACATAAGGAATTGGAAATGATTTATACTTATACTTTTGCTATTTTAAAACATACTTTGTTGTTTACTCAAGTAGTATTTTACTAGGTGACTTACTCGAGTCATTTTCTATTAAGGTGTCTTTACTTTCTCAAGTATGACAATTGCGTACTTTCTGCACGACTGGTCTAATTCCCATTTCGCCTACTGTTCTCAGGTGTCATGGTTTGTCATGCTCAGGAAGAGTGTGGTCAACCACCCATGGGAAACAGGATTGTGGGTGGAGTAGATGCATCAATGGGGGCATGGCCGTGGCAAGTGGATATTCAGGTAGGTCGGCGCTGAGTCAAGATATGGAATGAACAAAATGCATGAAGACTTGTTTGTCTGGTTTTAGTGTGTGTGTGTGTGTGTGTGTGTGTGTGTGTGTGTGTGTGTGTTGGTCATCATGCTGACCTGCTGAGAGAGAGGGGAATAAGACTTGTTTTGATGATTCACCTCAACCTCCTTACCTCTTTCCCCCTCTTGGTCTTTAGACAGCGAAGGATGGCCATATCTGTGGAGGCACCATCATCACTAAGGACTGGGTGCTGTCTGCTGCCCACTGCTTCCCAAAGTAAGTGTCTACCAGTGGAGGCTCCTCAGAGGAGGAAGGGGAGGACCACCCTACTCAGTGAATTACATGAAAACAAAAGTTTAACATTAAAAAAGCTATCCTTTTCTTAGAACTATACTAAATATATTCACATGTAACCAAATAACGGATTAAAACACCGTTTTGCAATGGTCTACAGTAGCCTCAAACAGTAATGTGCAATTGACCAAAAATATACCAACTTTCGGGAAGAGGCGACGATGGCACGGGAAATACCCCTGTCTGTTTGTGTTAGGGCTCGACATACCGGGGAGTTTTTGAAAACGCTCTGGGACAGTTTATCATCCACCTAAGATGGCCGCTAGGGTAAGTGAACAAAAATATTATAATGCTATTTTTAATCTCAGCTACATGATTGATTAAAAAAATAAAATAAACAACTTTGGGTATCCATCTTTTATGTCGATTTAATTGTCGCACACGTATAACCTCGACACTCTTTCGGACATCGAGTGCGCAGCTTTAAATTGCTGGTTGTTGCATGGAGACCGACAGTGAAAGAGAAAGATGTTTCAAATTATATCTACCTGTAAATGCTATGGCAAGAATAGGTATAAACTGTCATGCCAAATTCAACTGTCATGGAATAGCCTACTTTAAACATTGAAATCGCGTCTGCACCTGGCAACCTTGGTTAGCACGCACTGCGCCCGGACCGCCACAGGAGTTGCTGGTGCGCGATGACACAAGGACATCCCTACCGGCCAACCCCTCCCTAACCCGGACGATGCTAGGCCAATTATGCGTCGCCCCACGGACCTCCCGGTCTCGGCCGGTTACGACAGAGCCTGGGCGTGAACCCAGAGTCTCTGGTGGCACAGCAGTACAGCGCCCTTAACCACTACGCCACCCGGGAGGCCCTCAAATTGGTTTTCTATATAAGTGTTCCATTAGAAGGGGAACCTGGTTTTTGGTTGCTTTCTCATTTTAAAACATGATACAATAACTCTCAAATCTCAAATGGCAAGACTGACTAGCTTGCTGTCTATTTAATCAGGCAATGCCCACATTATTCTTGTCTGTGTTTTGTCATATTTAAATGTATTTATTTATAATAGGCAGTCATTGTAAATAAGAATTTGTTCTTCACTGACTTGCCTAGTTAACTAAAAATACATGTTTCAGACATACACTTACATGACAAAGTATGTGGACACCTGCTTGTTGAACTTCACATTCCAAAGTCATGGGAATTAATAGGGAGTTGGTCCCCCCCCATGTTGCCTCCACTCTTCTGGGAAGGCTTTCCACTAGATGTTGGAATATTGCTGCGGGGACTTGCTTTCATTCAGCCACGAGCATTAGTGATGTTTGGCGATTATGCCTGGCTCGCAGTCGGCGTTCCAATTCATCCCAAAGGTGTTCGATGGGGTTGAGGTCAGGGCTCTGTGCAGACCAGTCAAGTTCTTCCACACTGATCTCGACAAACCATTTCTGTATGGACCTCATTTTGTGCACGGGCGGCACTGTCATGCTGAAACAGGAAAGGGCCTTCCGCAAACTGTTCCCACAATGTTGGAAGCAAAGAATTGTCTAGGATGTCATTGTATGCTGTTGCGTTAAGATTTCCCTTCACTGGAACTAAGGGGCCTAGCACAGACCATTATTTCCTCCTTCACCAAACTATGCATTCGGGAAGGTAGCGTTTTCCTGGCATCCGCCAAACCCAGATTTGTCCGTCGGACTGCCAGATAGTGAAGCATGATTCATCATGCCAAATAATGCGTTTCCAATGGCAGTGAGTTTAACACTGCTTCAGCTACCGCTTGGCATTGCGCATGGTGATCTTAGGCTTATGTGCCAGATATCATTGTCAGGAAACCCATTTCATGAAGCACCCGACGAACTGTGCTTGTGCTGACGTTACTTCCAGAGGCACTTTGGAACTCTAGTGACTGTTGCAACCAATGACAGGTGATTTGAAAGCGTTATGCGCTTCAACACTTGCTGGTCCTATTCTGTGAGCTTGTGTGGCCTACCACTTCGCGGCTGAGCTATGGTTGCTCCTAGACGTTTCCACTTCACAATAACAGCACTTAAAGTTGACCGTGCAGCTCTAGCAGGGCAGAAATTTGATTCCCTGACTTGTTGGAAAGGTGGCATCCTATGACGGTGCTACATTGCAAGTCACTTAGCTCTTCAGTAAGGCCATTCTGCTACCAATGTTTGTCTATGGAGATTACATGGCTGTGTGCCTGATTTTTAAAAATGTTTTATTTTAATACACCTGTCAGCAAGGGGTGTGGCTGAAATGGCCAAATCCACTAATTTGAAGGGTTGTCCACATACTTTCCGAATGCACTGTATAAAGTGTATTCAGACCCCCCTTGACTTTGACCACATTTTGTTACGTTACGGCCTTATTCTGAAACTGATTAAATTGTTTTATTACTTCAATCGACGCCAGAAACGGGTTTAGTAATGTTTGCAAATGAATTAAAAAATAGCTGATCACATTTACATAAGTATTCAGCAATTATAGCATCAAGTCTTCTTGGTATGACACCACAAGCTTGGCACACCTGTATTTGGGGAGTTTCTCCCATTCATCTCTGCAGGTCCTTTCAAGCTCTGTCTGGTTGGATGGGGAGAGTTGCTGCACAGCTATTTTCAGGTCTCCAGAGATGTTAGATCGGGTTCAAGTCCAGGCTCTGACTGGGCCTCTCAAGGACATTCAGAGACTTGTCCCGAAGCCAATCCTGCATTGTCTTGGCTGTGTGCTTATGATCATTGTCCTGTGGAAGGTGAACCTTCGTCCCAGTCTGAGGTCCTGAGTGCTCTGGAGCAGGTTTTCATCAAGGATCTCTGTACTTTGCACCGTTCATTTTTCCCTCGATCCGGACTAGTCTCTCACGCTGAAAAACATCCCCACAGCATGATTCATGCTTCATCGTAGGGATGGAGGCAGGTTTCTTCCAGATGTGACGCTTGGCATTCAGGCCAAAGAGTTCAATCTTGGTTTCATCTGACCAGAGAACCTGGCTTCTCATGGTCAGAGACATTCTGGTGCCTTTGGAAGACTCCAAGCATGCTGTCGGGTGCCTTTTAGCGAGTGGCTTCTGTCTGGCCACTCTAAGAGGTTCTCCCATCTCCACAGAGGAGCTCTGTCAGTAACCATGGCATTTCGAGAATCATAGCAAAGGGTCTGAATACTTTTGTAAATAAGGTATTTTTTAAAATTTTTATACATTTGCTAACATTTCTAAATACCTGCGTTCACTTTGTCATTATGTTATTGTGAGTAAAAAAAGAAACATTTTAATCCATTTTAGAATAAGGCTGTAACGTAACAAAATGTGGAAAAAGGGAAGCAGTCTAAATCCTTTCCGAATGTGCTGTTAATGACCTAAAATTATAAATCCCATATTGGTCTTTCAGTCAGGCCAACCAAAGCTGTACTGTGCAGTAGGCTTACTATTGAAAGTCAGAAATCAGAGTCAGAAATTCAAGTTTCATATTTTTTTTTTTACACAAACATTTTCTACGTCCATAATGCTTAAGCCACATCAGGAGACTACTTTTGAGGTTGGGAAAAATCTTGGTGTAGTTACCCTTTAAAAAAAAAATTCAAGTGTTGATTTAGTGGTGTTAATGTCGCACATGAGCAAAATAAATGGCCTCTGGATTGACGCAAATAATAATGATATCATTCTGATAGATGGGCATAGACTACTTTTGTATCTAGTTACCACTTTTAAAGGTTCTCCCGAAGACAGACCAATTTTTATTAGCATCACTATATTTTTCCTGTAATTTAATTGTTTGTAACCTGGACGTTTCCCTTCATATTATGAGGCAAGTCTTACCTAGCTTCAAAGCGGCCTATAGACCATCCCACCATAGAAACGTGGAGGTAAGTATTTTTTTTTTAAAGACTTAACTAGAGAACAGGAGAATGCATATGCTTTTTCTTTCTTTGTCTAGCTGCCTAGATAATAATGCCTAGCCTACTTAGGCATTATCCTAATATTAGCTACCCATGATTATTGATGCATCTTTAAATCCCCACTCTTTCAAACCTGATATTTCCATCTCTGTCCTGCTTGCATGTGCAGTTAGCTATTTACAACTGTTCCTGCAAATTGCATTCAGGAAGTACTGCTGTGTACATTGCCACGTTTAAAATGTGAAGTTTATAAAAAAAAATTACGCTAAACATTCCAATCTGTTCCAAAAGCCCTAATTAGTTATGTTGTATACCTCCACGACACTGATACGTGTCATTGGGGATTATGAAGTG
The DNA here is from genome assembly GCF_018296145.1 of Oncorhynchus tshawytscha. Lineage (NCBI taxonomy): Eukaryota > Metazoa > Chordata > Actinopteri > Salmoniformes > Salmonidae > Oncorhynchus > Oncorhynchus tshawytscha. The sequence goes on along the minus strand of NC_056431.1, from coordinate 69,016,310 downwards.
ATTATATGCAATGCAAAAAATAAGTGGGTATATACTCTCCACTAGAGGTCGACCGATGATTTTTCAACGGTGATACCGATTTATTGGAGGACCAAAAAAGCCGGTACCGATCAATCGGCCGATTTTATAATAAATGTAAAAAAATATATATGACAATTACAACACATATATATATATATATATATATATATATATATATATATATATATATATATATATATATATATATAGCTCAAAAAAATAAAGTGAACACTAAAATAACACATCGTAGATCTGAATGAAATATTCTTATTAAATACTTTTTTCTTTACGTAGTTGAATGTGCTGGCAACAATCACAAAAATTATCAATGGAAATCAAATTCATCAACCCATGGAGGTCTGGATTTGGAGTGACACTCAAAATTAAAGTGGAAAACCACACTACAGGCTGATCCAACTTTGATGTAATGTCCTTAAAAACAAGTCAAACTGAGGCTCTGTAGTGTGTGTGGCCTCCACGTGCCTGTATGACCTCCCTACAATGCCTGGGCATGCTCCTGATGAGGTGGCGGATGGTCTCCTGGGGGATCTCCTCCCAGACCTGGACTAAAGCATCTGACAACTCCTGGACAGTCTGGTGCAACGCGGCGTTGGTGGATGGAGCGAGACATGATGTCCCAGATGTGCTCAATTGGATTCAGGTCTGGGGAACGGGCAGGCCAGACCATAGCATCAATGCCTTCCTCTTGCAGGAACTGCTGACACACTCCAGCCACATGAGGTCTAGCATTGTCTTGCATTAGGAGGAACCCAGGGCCAACCGCACCAGCATATGGTCTCACAGGGTCTGAGGATCTCATCTCGGTACCTAATGGCAGTCAGGCTACCTCTGGCGAGCACATGGCTACCTCTGGCCCCCCAAAGAAATGCCACCCCACACCATGACTGACCCACCGCCAAACCGGTCATGCTGGAGGATTTTGCAGGCAGCAGAACGTTCTCCAAGGCTTCTCCAGACTCTGTCACGTCTGTCACATGTGCTCAGTGTGAACCTGCTTTCATCTGTGACGAGCACAGGGTGCCAGTGGCGAATTTGCCTATCTTGGTGTTCTCTGGCAAATGCCAAACGTCCTGCACGGTGTTGGGCTGTAAGCACAACCCCCCACCTGTGGACGTCGGGCCCTCATACCACCCTCATGGAGTCTGTTTCTGACCGTTTGAGCAGGCACATGCACATTTGTGGCCTGCTGGAGGTCAATTTGCAGGGCTCTGGCAGTGCTCCTCCTGCTCCTCCTTGCACAAAGACGGAGGTAGCGGTCCTGCTGCTGGGTTGTTGCCCTCCTACGGCCTCCACGTTTGATGTATTGGCCTGTCTCCTGGTAGCGCCTCCATGCTCACATGGACACTACGCTGACAGACACAGCAAACCTTGTTGCCACAGCTCGCATTGATGTGCCATCCAGCTGCACTACCTGAGCCACTTGTGTGGGTTGTAGACTCCGTCTCATGCTACCACTAGAGTGAAAGCACCGCCAGCATTCAAAAGTGACCAAAACATCAGCCAGGAAGTATAGGAACTGAGAAGTGGTCTGTGGTCCCCACCTGCAGACCCACTCCTTTATTGGGGGTCTCTTGCTAATTGCCTATAATTTCCACCTGTTGTCTATTCCATTTGCACAACCGCATGTGAAATTTATTGTCAATCAGTGTTGCTTCCTAAGTGGACGGTTTGATTTCACAGAAGTGTGATTGACTTGGAGTTACATTGTGTTTAAGTGTTCCCTTTATTTTTTTGAGATATTTAAAAAAATTTTTTTATATATATATATATATATATATATATCAGTGCCTTGCGAAAGTATTCGGACCCCTTGAACTTTGCGACCTTTTGCCACATTTCAGGCTTCAAACATAAAGATATAAAACTGTATTTTTTTTGTGAAGAATCAACAACAAGTGGGACACAGTCATGAAGTGGAACGACATTTATTGGATATTTCAAACTTTTTTAACAAATCAAAAACTGAAAAAATGGGCGTGCAAAATTATTCAGCACCTTTACTTTCAGTGCAGCAAACTCTCTCCAGAAGTTCAGTGAGGATCTCTGAATGATCCAATGTTGACCTAAATGACTAATGATGATAAATACAATCCCCCTGTGTGTAATCAAGTCTCCGTATAAATGCACCTGCACTGTGATAGTCTCAGAGGTCCGTTAAAAGCGCAGAGAGCATCATGAAGAACAAGGAACACACGAGGCAGGTCCGAGATACTGTTGTGAAGAAGTTTAAAGCCGGATTAGGATACAAAAAGATTTCCCAAGCTTTAAACATCCCAAGGAGCACTGTGCAAGCGATAATATTGAAATGGAAGGCGTATCAGACCACTGCAAATCTACCAAGACCTGGCCGTCCCTCAACTTTCAGCTCATACAAGGAGAAGACTGATCAGAGATGCAGCCAAGAGGCCCATGATCACTCTGGATGAACTGCAGAGATCTACAGCTGAGGTGGGAGACTCTGTCCATAGGACAACAATCAGTCGTATATTGCACAAATCTGGCCTTTATGGAAGAGTGGCAAGAAGAAAGCCATTTCTTAAAGATATCCATAAAAAGTGTCATTTAAAGTTTGCCACAAGCCACCTGGGAGACACACCAAACATGTGGAAGAAGGTGCTCTGGTCAGATGAAACCAAAATTGAACTTTTTGGCAACAATGCAAAATGTTATGTTTGGCGTAAAAGCAACACAGCTCATCACCCTGAACACACCATCCCCACTGTCAAACATGGTGGTGGCAGCATCATGGTTTGGGTCTGCTTTTCTTCAGCAGGGACAGGGAAGATGGTTAAAATTGATGGGAAGATGGATGGAGCCAAATACACGACCATTCTGGAAGAAAACCTGATGGAGTCTGCAAAAGACCTGAGACTGGGATGGAGATTTGTCTTCCAACAAGACAATGATCCAAAACATAAAGCAAAATCTACAATGGAATGGTTCAAAAATAAACATATCCAGGTGTTAGAATGGCCAAGTCAAAGTCCAGACCTGAATCCAATCGAGAATCTGTGGAAAGAACTGAAAACTGCTGTTCACAAATGCTCTCCATCCAACCTCACTGAGCTCGAGCTGTTTTGCAAGGAGGAATGGGAAAAAATGTCAGTCTCTCGATGTGCAAAACTGATAGAGACATACCCCAAGCGACTTACAGCTGTAATCGCAGCAAAAGGTGGCGCTACAAAGTATTAACTTAAGGGGGCTGAATAATTTTGCACGCCCAATTTTTCAGTTTTTGATTTGTTAAAAAAGTTTGAAATATCCAATAAATGTCGTTCCACTTCAAGATTGTGTCCCACTTGTTGTTGATTCTTCACAAGAAAATACAGTTATATCTTTGTTTGAAGCCTGAAATGTGGCAAAAGGTCGCAAAGTTCAAGGGGGCCGAATACTTTCGCAAGGCACTGTATATATAATAATGACAATTACAACAATACTGAATGAACACTTTTAACATAATATAATATATCAATAAAATCAATTTAGCCTCAAGTAAATAATGAAACATGTTCAATTTGGTTTAAATAATGCAAAAACAAAGTGTTGGAGAAGTAAAAGTGCAATATGTGCTAACGTTTCAGTTCCTTGCTCAGAACATGAGAACATATAAAAGCTGGTGGTTCCTTTTAACATGAGTCTTCAATATTCCCAGGTAAGAAGTTTTAGGTTGTAGTTATTATAGGAATTATAGGACTATTTCCCTCTATACCATTTGTATTTCGTTAACCTTTGAGTATTGGATGTTCTTATAGGCACTTTAGTATTGCCAGTGTAACAGTATAGCTTCCGTCCCTCTCCTCGCTCCTCCCTGGGCTCGAACCAGCAACACAACAACGGCCACCATCGAAGCAGCGTTACCCATGCAGAGCAAGGGGAACAACTACTAGAAAGGTTCGAGCAAGTGACGTTTTAAATGCTTTTAGCTATTAGCGTGCACTAACTAGCTAGCCATTTCACTTTGGTTACACCAGCCTCATCTCGGGAGTTTATAGGCTTGAAGTCATAAACAGCGCAAAGCTTGACGCACAACGAAGAGCTGCTGTCAAAGCGCATGAAAGTGCTGTTTGAATGAATGTTTAGGTGCCTGCTTCTGCCTACCACCACTCAGTCAGATACTTGTATGCTCAGTCAGATTATATACCGCGCAGGACACGCTAGATAATATCTAGTAATATCATCAACCATGTGTAGTTAACTAGTGATTATGATTGTTTTTTACAAGATAAGTTTAATGCTAGCTAGCAACTTACCTTGGCTTACTGCATTCGCGTAACAGGCAGTCTCCTTGTGGAGTGCAATGAGAGAGAGGCAGGTTGTTATTGTGTTGGACTAGTTAACTGTAAGGTTGCAAGATTGAATCCCCCGAGCTGACAAGGTGAAAATCTGTCGTTCTGCCCCTGAACAAGGCAGTTAACCCACCTTTCCTAGGCCGTCATTGAAAATAAATCAAATCAAATCAAATTTATTTATATAGCCCTTCGTACATCAGCTGATATCTCAAAGTGCTGTACAGAAACCCAGCCTAAAACCCCAAACAGCAAGCAATGCAGGTGTAGAAGCATGGTGGCTAGGAAAAACTCCCTAGAAAGGCCAAAACCTAGGAAGAAACCTAGAGAGGAACCAGGCTATGTGGGGTGGCCAGTCCTCTTCTGGCTGTGCCGGGTGGAGATTATAACAGAACATGGCCAAGATGTTCAAATGTTCATAAATGACCAGCATGGTCGAATAATAATAATAAGGCAGAACAGTTGAAACTGGAGCAGCAGCACAGTCAGGTGGAAGTTGAAACTGGAGCAGCAGCATGGCCAGGTGGACTGGGGACAGCAAGGAGTCATCATGTCAGGTAGTCCTGGGGCATGGTCCTAGGGCTCAGGTCCTCCGAGAGAGAGAAAGAAAGAGAGGAGAGAATTAGAGAACGCACACTTAGATTCACACAGGACACCAAATAGGACAGGAGAAGTACTCCAGATATAAAAAAACTGATCCCAGCCCCCCGACACATAAACTACTGCAGCATAAATACTGGAGGCTGAGACCGGAGGGGTCAGGAGACACTGGCCCCATCCGAGGACACCCCCGGACAGGGCCAAACAGGAAGGATATAACCCCACCCACTTTGCCAAAGCACAGCCCCCACACCACTAGAGGGATATCTTCCACCACCAACTTACCATCCTGAGACAAGGCTGAGTATAGCCCACAAAGATCTCCGCCACGGCACAAGCCAAGGGGGGGGCGCCAACCCAGACAGGATGACCACAACAGTGAATCAACCCACTCAGGTGACGCACCCCCTCCAGGGACGGCATGAGAGAGCCCCAGCAAGCCAGTGACTCAGCCCCTGTAATAGGGTTAGAGGCAGAGAATCCCAGTGGAAAGAGGGGAACCGGCCAGGCAGAGACAGCAAGGGCGGTTCGTTGCTCCAGAGCCTTTCCGTTCACCTTCCCACTCCTGGGCCAGACTACACTCAATCATATGACCCACTGAAGAGATAAGTCTTCAGTAAGGACTTAAAGGTTGAGACCGAGTTTGCGTCTCTGACATGGGTAGGCAGACCGTTCCATAAAAATGGAGCTCTATAGGAGAAAGCCCTGCCTCCAGCTGTTTGCTTAGAAATTCTAGGGACAATTAGGAGGCCTGCGTCTTGTGACCGTAGCGTACGTGTAGGTATGTACGGCAGGACCAAATCAGAGAGATAGGTAGGAGCAAGCCCATGTAATGCTTTGTAGGTTAGCAGTAAAACCTTGAAATCAGCCCTTGCTTTGACAGGAAGCCAGTGTAGAGAGGCTAGCACTGGAGTAATATGATCAAATTTTTTGGTTCTAGTCAGGATTCTAGCAGCCGTATTTAGCACCAACTGAAGTTTATTTAGTGCTTTATCCGGGTAGCCGGAAAATAGAGCATTGCAGTAGTCTAACCTAGAAGTGACACAAGCATGGATTAATTTTTCTGCATCATTTTTGGACAGAAAGTTTCTGATTTTTGCAATGTTACGTAGATGGAAAAAACCTGTCCTCGAAATGGTCTTGATATGTTCTTCAAAAGAGAGATCAGGGTCCAGAGTAACGCCGAGGTCCTTCAGTTTTATTTGAGACGACTGTACAACCATTAAGATTAATTGTCAGATTCAACAGAAGATCTCTTTGTTTCTTGGGACCTAGAACAAGCATCTCTGTTTTGTCCGAGTTTAATAGTAGAAAGTTTGCAGCCATCCACTTCCTTATGTCTGAAACACATGCTTCTAGCGAGGGCAATTTTGGAGCTTCACCATGTTTCATTGAAATGTACAGCTGTGTCATCCGCATAGCAGTGAAAGTTTACATTATGTTTTCGAATAACATCCCCAAGAGGTAAAATATATAGTGAAAACAATAGTGGTCCTAAAACGGAACCTTGAGGAACACCGAAATTTACAGTTGATTTGTCAGAGGACAAACCATTCACAGAGACAAACTGATATCTTTCCGACAGATAAGATCTAAACCAGGCCAGAACATGTCCGTGTAGACCAATTTGGGTTTCCAATCTCTCCAAAAGAATGTGGTGATCGATGGTATCAAAAGCGGCACTAAGGTCTAGGAGCACGAGGACAGATGCAGAGCCTCGGTCCGATGCCATTAAAATGTCATTTACCACCTTCACAAGTGCAGTCTCAGTGCTATGATGGGGTCTAAAACCAGACTGAAGCATTTCGTATACATTGTTTGTCTTCAGGAAGGCAGTGAGTTGCTGAGCAACAGCCTTCTCTAAAATTTTTGAGAGGAATGGAAGATTCGATATAGGCCTATAGTTTTTTATATTTTCTGGGTCAAGGTTTGGCTTTTTCAAGAGAGGCTTTATTACTGCCACTTTTAGTGAGTTTGGTACACATCCGGTGGATAGAGAGCCGTTTATTATGTTCAACATAGGAGGGCCAAGCACAGGAAGCAGCTCTTTCAGTAGTTTAGTTGGAATAGGGTCCAGTATGCAGCTTGAAGGTTTAGAGGCCATGATTATTTTCATCATTGTGTCAAGAGATATATTACTAAAACACTTGAGCGTCTCTCTTGATCCTAGGTCCTGGGAGAGTTGTGCAGACTCAGGACAACTGAGCTTTGAAGGAATACGCAGATTTAAAGAGGAGTCCGTAATTTGCTTTCTAATAATCATAATCTTTTCCTCAAAGAAGTTCATGAATTTATCACTGCTAAAGTGAAAGTCATCCTCTCTTGGGGAATGCTGCTTTTTAGTTAGCTTTGCGACAGTATCAAAAAGGAATTTCGGATTGTTCTTATTTTCCTCAATTAAGTTAGAAAAATAGGATGATCGAGCAGCAGTAAGGGCTCTTCGGTACTGTACGGTACCGTCCTTCCAAGCTAGTCGGAAGACTTCCAGTTTGGTGTGGCGCCATTTCCGTTCCAATTTTCTGGAAGCTTTTCTGGAATGTGTCTTAACTGACTTGCCTAGTTAACCTTTTGTGTGTAGGGGGCAGTATTTTTGTTTTTGGCTAAAAAAAACGTACCCATTTGAAACTGCCTATTTCTCAGCCCCAGAAACTAGAATATGCATATAATTGTCATATTAGGATAGAAAACACTCAAGTTTCCAAAACTGTAAAAATATTGTCTGTGAGTATAACAGAACTGATATTGCCTGAGGAAAATCCAATCAGGAAGTGCCTCTTATTTTGAAACCTCTGTTCCTATGCATGCCTATCCTCCATTTAAAGGGATATCAACCAGATTCCTTTTTCTATGGCTTCCCTAGGTGTCAAGTCTTTAGACATAGTTTCAGGCTTTTATTTTGAAAAATGAGCATGAAGGATCACATTGCGTAAGTGGAGAGGTGGGGGCTCTGAGTTTTGCGCAACTGAGTAAAGCGGCCATTGTTTCTCCCGCTGTTATTGAAAAAGCTACACACTCGGTTGATATATTATCGAATATATATTTCAAAAACAACCTGAGGATTGATTATAAAAAAACGTTTGACATGTTTCTGTGGACATTGTGGATATTATTTGGAATCTGCGTTGTCGTCAACGCTCTTTCCTGTGGATTTCTGAACAACACGACAAACAAACGTCGGTATTTTGGGTTTAAAAATAATCTTTATGGAACAAAAGGAACATTTGTTGTGTAACTGAGTCTCGTGAGTGAACATCCGACGATCATCAAAGGTAAACGGTTAATTTGATTGCTTCTCTGATTTTCGTGACCCAGCTACTTAATGCTTAGTGTACATAATGTTATGTTAACGATAAACTTACACAAACACTTGGATTGCTTCCGCTGTCAAGCATAATTTCAAAATCTGAGTCAACAGGTGGATTAACAAAAGGCTAAGCTGTGTTTTGCAATATTTGGGGGGGGATGAAGATGCATTTCAGTTGTTAGCTGTAAGGTGTTCCAACTCTCTCCTCTCCCAGTCCGTTCGACGTGTCGGGCTACACCCTCTATGTTGGCCGTCACCGGCTCAACAGCTGGAACCCTAACGAGATATCATACCTCGTGGAGCGCGTCGTGATCCCGTCCGGCTACTCGGACCCAAGTTTGGGACAGGACATGGCCTTGGTGCAGCTGCAGAGACCCATCGTCTGGTCGGCGTATGTCCATCCTGTTTGTCTTCCTGACGCCGGGACACTGTTCCCCGGGGACCTTCCCTGCTACATCACAGGCTGGGGAAACATCCGCGACGGGGGTAAGAGAATCAGGCATTATGTATATAGCGGCAAAATCTAACTTCCACTAAAAGGAGCCTCAACCTCTTTGACTCAGTGGACTGTCACAGTGGTCAACTCTCACTCATGGGAGGACTATCTGTCGGTATGTTCCATATGCAGTAGTCTAAGCCTGTCACGGTGACTGACTGACTCGCAGCTACTCATTCAAGGGTTTTTAGTTTTACACTTCTACATTGTAGAATAATAGTGAAGACTTCAACACTAGGAAGTAACAACCATGGAATCATGTAGTAACCAAAAGTGTTAAACAAATCAAAATATATTTTAAATTCAAAGTAGCCACCCTTTGCCTTGACAGCTTTGCACACTCTTGGCATTCTCTCAACCAGCTTCACCTGGAATGCTTTTCCAACAGTCTTGAAGGAATTTCCACAAATGCTGAGCACTTGTTGGCTGCTTTTCCTTAACCCAGCGTTGTATCTCCGAACCATCTCAATTGGGTTGAGGTTGGGTGACTGGAGGCGAGGTTATCTGATGCAGCACTCATCACTCCTTCTTGGTCAAATAGCCCTTACACAGCCTGGAGATGTGTTGGGTCATTATCCTGTTAAAAAAACAAATGATAGTCCCACTAAGCAAAAACCAGACGGGATTGCGTATTGCTGCAGAATGCTGTGGTAGCCATGCTGGTTAAGTGTGCCTTGAATTCTAAATAAATCAGTGACGGTGTCAACAGCAAAATATCATCACACCACCACCATTCTTCACAGTGGGAACCACACATGCAGAGACCATCCGTTCACCTACTCTTTGTGAGACAAAGACATGGTGGTTGGAACCAAAAATCTCTAATTTGGACAGATTTCCACTGGTCTAATGTCCATTGCTTGTGTTTTTTGGCCCAAGCAAGTCTCTTCTCAGTGGTGTCCTTTAGTGGTTTCGTTGCAGCAGGCCTGATTCAGTCTCCTCTGAACAGTTGATGTTGAGATGTCTGTTACTTGAACTCTGAATCATTCATTTGGGCTGCAATTTGAGGTTAGTAAGTCTAATGAACTTATTGTCTGCAGCAGAGAACTCTGGGTCTTCCTTTCCTGTGGTGGTCCTCAGAGCCAGTTTTCACATTGACTGACCATGTCTTAAAGTATTGGACTGTCGTTTCTCTTTGCTTATGAGTTGTTCTTGCCATAACACAACTGATTGTCTCAAACACATTAATTTATGGTATTTCTTAACTTAACAAGGCACACCTGTTAATTGAAGTGCATTCCAGGTGACTACCTCATGAAGCTGGTTGAGTGCAAAGCTGTCGTGAAGGCAAAGGGTGGCTACTTTGAAGAATCTCAAATATAAAATATTTTATTTGTTTAACACTTTGGTTACTACATGATTCCATATGTGTTATTTCATAGTTTTGATGTCTTCACTATTATTCTACAATGTAGGAAATAGTACAAATAAAGAAAAACCCTTGAATGAGTAGGTGTCTTAAGTTTTGATTGTGTGTAAATAAATTCCCCTCCTTGCTCGGCAGAAATCTCAGGAAATGTACAATTGTGAACCCGCAACCCAAATGTATGGTTGGTGTAGGCATTCTCGCTCCTTTTATTTGACCTACCTACTCACTCTGCCTCAACTTCTCTGGCCGTCTCTCAGTCCCTCTGAGTGGAGTGGGAACACTGCAGCAAGTGCAGGTGCCAATCATCTCGTCGTCTTCCTGTCAGATGATGTATGACCTTAACCCATCGGAGAAAGTGGACATCCGTTCTGACATGGTGTGTGCCGGTTATCAAGAGGGGGGCAAGGACTCCTGTCAGGTATGCTCGCCTCACCTGTGTGTGTGTAATAGTAGACTAACGTGGGCTTTTTCTTACTTCTCACCCATCTCCCTCTTTCTCCACAGGGGGACTCTGGAGGACCCCTGGTCTGCCAGATGGTAAACGGAACCTGGGTGCAGGCTGGGGTGGTGAGTTTTGGCCTGGGCTGTGCCCATGCCAACAACCCCGGCGTCTACGCCAAGGTGTCCACCTTCTCCAGCTTCATCCAAAGCAACATACCAGAGATCAGTCTGTATGGCCGGGCCGGTCCCAACTGGACCAGCTCCCTGACAGTGCTGGCTAGCTCCCTGGCCACTTTACTGATGGGCCAGCTGCTAAGATAGGGCTTCCTAAAAGAGCCAGATCTTGAAGGGACATTCAATGTAATTTGACATGAACCTGGTTTTACACTTAACTTGGCTGTAGTAGATTACTGTTTTGGGTAATATTCTGCTTAATTTTTTATTTACCATATTAATAACATGCCAAAACAACTTTTTGACCAAACTGACTCAAAATATCACCACTTATTTCCCACGTAAGCAGAAATTCCGCCTTTCTGGTTCAAGATGCGTGTAAAACCAGGTAAATGTGTCAAATTTCAAAGGAATTTTGCCCTAAAGGAAAGGGCTGAACCTGTGGTGGCAAACTATACTACGTTTTAATGATAAGATATGTATATGCAACTCCTAACAAATTCAAGTGATTCTGAATATACAAGATATCGCTAATCAGCAGATAAAACGGTGATATTATGGGTATTTAGAACTAATGAAATGTAAAGCCATGTTTGTCAATCTATTTTAGCTCACATTTTAACATGTCATGTAACATCAAGCTTCAAGTTTCTTATAATTTTGAATGAATGTAAATAAATGATTACAAATGTCAGTAATTTATAAGAACTGTCACTTACATGTGTTCTAGAATATCCATTGTCTTTGTTCTCCTCCTGTCACCTGGGCCCTGTTTGAATGCTATAGAAATACAACAAGGAAAGGAAGGATGAAGTAATTCCATCTGAGTGAGTGAAGGTAGGGTAGTGACCTTGATTACACCTATCCATTCAAGTTATAGATCTGTAATTATGAAGGAAATGAGGATGGAAGGATGCATTTCTGAAGTCGGATCAATCGTTATGGTCTTTCCTTGATTCCTCTCATGGGCCATTGGCAGAGAAGGTCCAAGGGGAGAAATCTCAGAACGTCTCCGCCAATGCCCTATGAGAAGGATGTGAGGAATCAAGGAAAGACCAATGAGATTCAGAGCCCCGAGATTTGATCAAGGCCTTTTCTAAATTAGATTAGCTCGGCTCCTCGTGTCCTTCTTTTGAAAACTTCAATGAGGGGGCGAGGAGAGGACACTTGCTATCAAATGCAATTGTTAGAAATGAGTCTCCACTGGCATCAGGCAAATTTGTGTAGGAATCCCAACGTACATGTGTAAAATAAGCTTGCAAGTTGTGCTAGACAGGTTATAGATCAAATAGCTCATCTTTACCTTTCAGAACACACACGTTCACTGCCAAGGAGGCTCGAGACTTTGAGAATCAAACCTAACCTATACTCTGAATGATCGGCTATTAAAAGCCAACTAACATACATTTTACTCCTGAGGTGCTGACCTGTTGCACCGTCTACAACCACTGTGATTATTATTTGACCCTGCTGGTCATCTATGAACATCTTGGCCATGCTCTGTTATCTCCACCCGGCACAGCCAGAAGAGGACTGGCCACCCCTCATAGCCTGGTTCCTCTCTAGGTTTCGGCCTTTCTAGGGAGTTTTTCCTAGCCACCGTGCTTCTACACCTGTGTGGTTTGGTGTTTTAGGCTGGGTTTCTGTACAGCACTTTGTGACATCAGCTGATGTAAGAAGGGCTTTATAAATCAATTTGACTGATCAAATCCAACACGCGCAAGGGGGAGGAGTCGACAGAAGGAACCCATTTATGATTTGCTCAATATTCACACATGCACAATCACGCAGCCCTCAGCATAAGACAATGAGGATACCTCAAGTGGGTACAAGGAACATTACTTATGGATCAGTATTGGACTTGATTATATTGCTTATGGAACAGGAGGACATTAATACGGTGACTCTGCCAATGAATGAACAATTTACAATATTATTGAGGTGTCCTACAGATTGGGGCTGCTTCCTGGAGTTACAGAGCTTTAAATTCCGATATGGGCAAAATATAAGTTGGAAGCTATTCCTCTTTTCTTGTTTATTGCAACTGCTAATGAAAGATGCCCCCATTTTCTTCATTACCCACCCTAACTCATCCAAGTCTGCTACTTTTGGACATGTAGTGTGTGGACACCTGCTCGTCGACCATCTCATTCCAAATTCATGGGCATTAATATGGAGTTGGTCCCCCCCTTTTGTTGCTTTAACAGCCTCCATTCTTCTGGGAAGGCGTTCTACTAGATGTTGGAACATTGATGCGGGGACTTACTTCCATTTAGCCACAAGGGCATTCGTGAGGTCGGGCATTGATGTTGGGCGATTAGGCCTGGCTCGCAGTCGGCGTTCCAAAGGTGTTCGATGGGGTTGAGATCTGGCTCTGTGCAGGCCAGTCAAGTTCTTCCACACCGATCTCAACAAACCATTTCTGTATGGACCTCGCTTTGTCCACGGGGGCACTGTCATGCTGAAACAGGAAAGGGCCTTCTGCAATCTGTTGCCACAAAGTTGAAAGCACAGAATTGTCTTGGATGTCATTGTATGCTGTAGCGTTAAGATTTCCCTTCACTGGAACTAAGTGGCCAAGCCCGAACCATGAAAAATAGCCCCAGACCATTATTCCTCCTCCACCAAACTTTACAGTTGGCACTATGCATTGGGGCAGGTAGCGTTATCCTTGCACCCGCCAAACCCAGATTTGTCCGTCGGACTGCCAGATGGTGAATCGTGATTCATCACTCCAGAGAATGCGTTTCCACTGCTCCAGAGTCCGATGGTAGCGAGCTTTACACCACTCCAGCCAATGCTTGGCATTGCGCATGGTGATCTTAGGGTTGTGTGTGGCTGCTTGGCCATGGAAACCCATTTCATGAAGCTCCCGACAAACAGTTATTGTGCTGACGTTGCTTCCAGAGGAGGTTTGGAACTCGGTAGTGACTGTTGCAACCGAGGACCTAATTTCTGGACGCACTCGGCGGTCCAATTCTGTGAGCTTGTGTGGTCTACCACTTCCAGGCTGAAGTGGAAACGTCTCCTAGATGTTTCCACTTCACAATAACAGCACTTACAGTTGACCGGGCCAGCTCCAGCAGGGCAGAAATTTGACGAACTGACTTGTTGGAAAGGTGGCATCCTATGATGGTGCCATGTTGAAAGTCACTGAGCTCTTCAGTAAGGCCATTCGACTGTCAATGTTTGTCTATGGAGATTGAATGGCTGTGTGTCGAGTTTTTAACCTCTCAGCAAAGGGTGTGGCTGAAATAGCTGAATCCACTAATTTGAAGGAGCGTCCACATACCTTTGTTTGTATATAAAGTGTAAACTATTGGAACCAAGAAAAATAACTGATATTGGCAGGAGGGAACATAACTAACTAAATTACAGAAAACAAAAATACAGGCTTAATCCAGTATAAACTAATGTATAGAATTTATTATAGAAGAGACAAAGTTCCCCAATTCTACAGCACAACGGTAGAGTCATGTCTTAAGTGTAAAACTAACAATGACTCAACCCATGTCTTCTGGGAATGTTATGAAGTCAAAGTTATGGGTGGAGTCAAAGTTATGGGTGGAGTCAAAGTTATGGGTGGAGTCAAAGTTATGGGTGGAGTCAAAGTTGGCTGTCAGAGGTATTACAATATAAATGTACTTTTAATCTCTGCCTGCGTATTTCAAGACATGGAATATGAGGGTGCTGTGAGAAACCTGATGGGTTTAATGATACTTTTCTCGTCAATCTTGAAAAAAATCATACTGGAAATCAACCAATCCTCCACCGTTAACACACTGGAGAGGTAAAATGCTTTATCTCAACGTTGAAAGTCTGGATGACGGAGAGAAACAAAATGGTGGTGTTTGAGGCCATGTGGCGGAGAGTGATGCAGGTGCTGGAGATGGGGGTGTGAGCATGTGGGTCTAGTCAGGGGTTGATGCTTGTGTGATGTTTGTGTATTGTTTAGAAAAATATAAACCCAACAATTTCAAAGATTTTACTGACTTAGTTCATATAAGGAAATCAGTCAATTAAATAAAATGTATTAGGCCCTAGTCTATAGTTTTCACATGACTGGAAATACAGATAAAAAGGGTAGGGGCGTGGATCAGAAAACCAGTCAGTGTCTGGTGTGATCACCATTTGCCTCATGCAACGCGACATCTCCTTCACATAGAGTTGTTGATTGTGGCCTGTGGAATGTTGTCCCACTCCTCTTCAATGGCTGTGCGAAGTTCCTGGATATTGGCTGGAACTGGAACACATTGATCCAGAGCATCCCAAACATTTTCAATGGGTGACATGTCTGGTGAATATGCAGGCCATGGAAGAACTGGGACATTTTCAGCTTGCTGTTAGTGAGCATTTCCCCTTGCTACATGGGGCCGTGCATTATCATGCAGAAACATGAGGTGATGGCGGTGGATGAATGGCACGACAATGGGCCTCAGGATCTCTGTGCATTCTAACTGCCATCGATAAAATGCAATTGTGTTTGTTGTCCGTGGCTTATGCCTGCCCATACCATAACCCCACCACCACCATGGGGCACTCTGTTCACATCAGCAAACCGCTCGCCCACACATCTGCCATCTTCCCGGTACAGTTGAAACCAGGATTCATCCACAAAGAGCACACTTTTCCAGCATGCCAGTGAAGGTGAGTATTTGCCAACTGTAGTTGCCAACTGTGTTACGACGCAGAACTGCAGTCAGCTCAAGACCCTGGTCAGCACGACGAGCACGCAGATTAACTTCCCCCGAGATGGTTTCTTAAAGTTTGTGTGAAAATTCTTTGGTTATGCAAAACCACTGTTTCATCAGCTGTCCGGCTGGCTAGTCTCAGACGATACTCCAGTTGAAAGGCTGGATGTGGAGGCCCTGGGCTGGTGTGGTTACACATGCTCTGCAGTTGTGAGGCTTGCTGGACGTACTGCCAAATTATATAAAATGACATTGGAGGCGGCTTATGGTAGAGAAATGAACATGCAACAGCTCTGGTGGACATTCCTGCAGTCAGCATGCCAATTACTCGCTCCCTCAACTTCTGACATCTGTGGCATTGTGTGACAACTGCACATTTATAGTGGCCTGTTGTCCCCAGCACAAGGTGCACCTACTGTTTAATCAGCTTCTTGATATCCACACCTGTCAGGTGAATGGATTATCTTGGTAATGGGGAAATGCTCACGAACAGTGACAAATTTGTGCACCACATTTGAGAGAAATAAGCTTTTTGTGCGTATACAAAGTTTATGGGATCTTTCATTTCAGCACATGAAATATAGGACCAACACTTTACATGTTGTGTTCATATTTTTGTTCAGGATAAAATCTTATACACTAGGAACACCTTTTTGTAACACCAAGGAAACACTTTACAATGAAATTGTCCCTTGTGTGAAATCAGGTAGGCACATTATTCATATTTTAGACTTTTAATGTCACACGCACAAGTACAGTGAAATGCCTTTCTTGCAACAATTCAGTCATCAATAACTATGTAATACTAAAAATACAGTACAACAAAAACACAAGATATAAAAATAGCACGATAAAGTAAGTAAGCATACTATACTCCCTTTTTCAGGACACTCTTTCAAAGATAATTTGTCAAATCCAAATAACTTCACAGATCTTCATTTGTAAAGGGTTTAAACACTGTTTACCATGCTTAATTAATGAACATGCACCTGTGGAACGATCATTAAGACACTAACAGCTTACAGACGGTAGGCAATTAAGGTCACA
This sequence comes from Oncorhynchus tshawytscha, assembly GCF_018296145.1. NCBI lineage: Eukaryota > Metazoa > Chordata > Actinopteri > Salmoniformes > Salmonidae > Oncorhynchus > Oncorhynchus tshawytscha. The sequence continues at coordinate 68,999,860 of NC_056431.1, read as the reverse complement.
GTTATGAAAACTTAGGACACTAAAGAGGCCCTTCTACTGACTCTGAAAAACACCAAAATAAAGATGCCCAGGGTCCCTGCTCATCTGCGTGAACGTGCCTTAGGCATGCTGCAAGGGGGCATGAGGATGTGGCCAGGGCAATAAATTGCAATGTCCGTACTGTGAGACGCCATAGACAGGACGGACAGCTGATCGTCGCAGTGGCAGACCACATGTAACACCTGCACAGGATCAGTACATCCAAACATCACACATGCGGGACAGGTACAGGATGGCAACAACAACTGCCCGAGTTACACCAGGAATGCACAATCCCTCCATCAGTGCTCAGACTGTCCGCAATAGGCTGAGAGAAGCTGGACTGAGGGCTTGTAGGCCTACTCTATATTCTAACTATTCATCCCCCCCAAAGTCAATAGTTTGTAGAGACACCTTTTGCAGCAATTACAGCTGCAAGTCTCTTGGGGTATGTCTCTATAAGCTTGGCACATCAAGGCAGAACTGCTCCAGCTCCTTCAAGTTGGATGGGTTCCGCTGGTGTACAGCAATATTTAAGTCATACCACAGATTCTCAATTGGATTGAGGTCTGGGCTTTGACTAGGCCATTCCAAGACATTTAAATGTTTCCCCTTTAACCACTCGAGTGTTGAAGTCAGAAGTTTACATACACCTTAGCCAAATACATTTAAACTCAGGTTTTCACAATTCCTGACATTTAATCCTAGTAAAATTTGGACACTTCAAGCGATTTGGACACTTCAAGCCCTCGACCCGCTCCACTGCAGCCCCGTCGATGTGGATGGGGGCGTGCTAGCCGCTCCGTTTCCTATAGTCCACGATCAGCTCCTTGGTCTTACTGACGTTGAGAGCTTGTTGTTCCGAACCCACATTGTCCAGTCACGGACCACCTCCCTGTAAGCTGTCTCATCGTCGCCGGTAATCAGGCCTACCACCGTCGTGTCACCACCAAACTTGGTGTTGTGTGTGGATGAACAGGGAGTACAGGTAGGGGACAAAGCGCTCACACCCCTGTGGGGCCCCAGCGTTGAGGGTCATCATGGCGGAGGGGATGTTGCCTACGTACACCACCTGAGGTCAGCCTGTCAGGAAGTCCAGGATCCAGTTTTAGAGGGAGGTGTTCAGTCCCAGGGTCCTAAGCTTGGTGACAAGCTTGGAGGGCACAATGGTGTTGAACGCTGAGCTGCCAATCAACAGTATTATCACATAGGTATTCCTCTTATCTTGGTGGGTGAGGGCAGTGTGGAGTGCAATAGATATTGCGTTGTCTTTGGTGGTGGAGGCCCACTTTTTCTTATCCTGCTTATACGGAATTTATTATTATTTAAACTATGTATTCTTTGTTTTTAATGTTCTTCTTTTGAGTGGCAGCCTGTGTTTTGTAAATGTATAATGATCAACAGATTAATATTGCACTGAACATGTTGAAACATGATTACCTGCCAAAGCTAATCTCCATTTTCTGTTCATGCGTTCACACCCATTCACTGTGGTGAACGATTGTCAACTCTCAAATTACAAGCCCCTCAACTCTCCAATAACACAAAACGACAATTTTTTGACAGCGAATGGTAGCGAAGAGGATTCAACAGGGTTGCTTTAATAGTGACAACGTTGAGTTTTGGCCTGTTCCTAATAAATCATTCCTGATCAGGGTTGTATTCATTAGAGACCAAACGGAAGACACCGGACTGAAACGGTAGGACTACCTGGACTCATAACAAACGTTAAAATAATTGCAAAGTCTTTTCTGTTGCGTGCCGTAATGAACATGACCCAGTCATTGCAATTGTACTGATTGCGATTTCATCAATGTATTTTCCCCTCTGTTGGTGTAATAACCGGCATTGGCTTCAATTATGTTAACAAACTACCTTCTCTCCTCTCCTTCAGGGCCCATTGTAAAACAATCATACAAGTTATGACCCAATGATCTTTATTAAAAGAACCATGAACACTGCATGAAGAAATGCTAGAAAAACAAAAAAACTATTAAATAGATGATCCTTAGAGTGTCTATTACAAAGCGTATAACCCAGGGCTCAGACTCCTCCTTTCTAGAAAACTTCTAAATGTAGGGACACAAGGGTCTAGTGTTGACCAGAGCCCTATGGGCCCGGTCAAATGTAGTGCACTACATAGAGACTAAAGGTACCATTAGGGGATGAAATACCCTGTATAGCAGTCCCAGATCTGGGACTAGACTATTTGTATAGTATTTAGGGGCAATTGACCTACTCCCAAGTAGTGCACTGTGTGGGGAATGCACTTGGGATGCAGACAATGCAACCTGATGTCTGGTAAGGGGCTATTTCTACCTCCAGTGTCTTGGTTGTTATTCCAGAAGGAGGGAGTCAGGTGTCAGAGGGGATGGAGTCAGAGAGGATCATGGGAGATCCTAGCTGTAGTTCCTGCTGTAGCGATTCCAGGTCAGCCGGAGTCATGCGGTGCACCTCCAGCCAATCAGAAAGCAGGGAGGCCGAGAGGGGGCCTGAGTCATTGTAACTGATGGAGGAGAAAAGAGAGGGAGGGTTTGATAAACATTCCCCTGCTCGTGCTAATTATCTTTTTCACTGACAGTACACCAACTCCAAATGTATGTATGGTATAACATTTGCATCTACAGTGGTTTCTGGGGTATACTTGTTTAAACTGTGTTTAACATAAGCAAATTAATTATGTTTTCATAGCGCACTGATACACAAATGTGTTTGACTTGTTAGGTTACCTGTAAATACACAGTAAAAATCTATACCCTTTTACACTATAGTGCCGACCCGACTGTACTATGCTGGCTGATCAATTATTTTCAGTCTTTCGCAGCACTGCTCCAGGAATGATGGTGTAGGTGTAAAGCTTGACTCACCTGTCTCTGAGGTCTGCGTGCTGGAGGTCAGTGAGGGACTGGTTGAAGAGGTCATCCAGGTCAAAGCCCACTCCGTATCCTGCCCCACTGCCCTTAGGGGTGACAGAGAACACCGGAGGCAGCACATCTTCCACCTGAGAGTGGCAACGAGATGTTAAAACCTGAAATCACCAACATCTGTGTTGTTGATGTAAAGAATATTTGTTGGTCTGTGGTGTGTACTGAGGAGCAACCAGATGCTACACTTGACACTTATGAAATTGCTTATTCCAGTTACTGATAAGCATGCACTGTCATGGTCAAAACATGTTGATACAACAGTAGCTAAGACGTCTGTCCACAATAAAGCTCTGCCTTCTTAACAACACTATCAACAAGGCAGGTCCTACAGGCTAGTTTTGTCACACCTGGACTACTGTTCAGTTGTGTGGTAAGGTGCCACAAAGATGTACCTCGGAAAATTACAATTGGCTCAGAACAGGGCAGCACGGCTGGCCCCTTAAATGTACATAGAACTAACAAAATCAAAATCTTTTGCGGCTCAAAGTGGAGGAGAGATTAATTTCATCACTTTTTGTAAGAAAAAATGTTGACATGCTGAATGCACCGAGTTGTCTGTTTAAACTACTAGCACACAGCTCAGACACCCATGTCCACCCCACAAGACATGCCACCAAAGTTCTCTTCACAATCCCCATGTCAAGAACTGACTGTGGGAGGCGCACAGTACTACATAGAGTCATGGCTACATGGAACTCTATTCCACATCAGGTAACTGATGCAGCAGTAGAATCAGATTTAAAAAACAATACCTTATGGAACAGTAGGAACTGTGACGAGACACAGGCACACATAAGACACACTCATACACATGGATGTTGTATTTTAAATGTGATAGAGGAGTACTGGCTTGAGGGAAAACAATTCATGTATTGGGTAAAGTGTTAAGAAATGTAATGTCATGTAGTATTTTCAACTGTATATAACTGTCTTAATGTTGTTGGACCCCAGGAAGAATAGCTGATAATGGGGATCCTTAATAAATACAGATAAAATGCAAATACACCATAGAGTTAGAAAAGCTAGAGGTTAGTACCTCCTATCTTTGCCATTGATCACTTCTGTGGCAGCGCCATGGAGAGCTATTGGGATTATGAAGTAGTCAATGTTGTTCTCATGGACGGACTCACCATCCATAAGATCAAAATGATACTTTTTTCCCCCCTATGTTTTATAGATATACAGCGTTTACAAAGTGAGGTAAAAACAGTTTATAATTTGGGGTTTTGATAGGGTTTGACAATTTAACTCATAAGGCATTAAAAAGGTATATACTTTGTATTGTTATCACCTTTAACCCATGCCAAGTCCCACCCAGTTGACTGTCACTATTTTGCTATCACTATTTTGTCCCAAGTCCGCCCTCTAGCTTTTCTAAATTAGTGGTTTAGTTAATCTACCTTTATAACCCCCCAAACAAATGTTGGATTACCAGACAAAATATGGTCAATATTCTGACTAGAATAAAAAATATTAAAAAATACATAACTACAATACTGCTAAGAAAATATATAACAGGGGGAGGGGGGTCTAGGAGAGGATGAGATTAGGAAGAAAGGAAGGTCAGAGACCACTCAGACCCACCTGTGACTTTGAGAGCTGCAGTGTGACCGTGTGGATGTCAGGGGCCACAGCGTGCACCGGCTGTCCGGTGTCTGTGAACCCTAAGCTGGGATGAGGAAGGGACGGGGCCCCTAAGGCCCCGCAGAGAGGGCTCTGCGTGTGGGACCCGGGCTTCTCTCTCAGTGCCGAGCACAGCTTCTCCATGGGTCCGGCCCCACTAGTGACTGAGTTAGGGTGAGAGTTGATGTTGTTCTGACCACTCCCTGTTCTCATGTTGCCATTGGTTTCGCTCGATGGTAGTGCTGGGGCTTTCGTCAAGAAAGTCCCCACGGGGTGCGGCTGAGGGAAGCTTGTCTGGCAGGCTTGGGGTGATCTGTTAAGGGGTAGCTGCTGTTGCTGGGAAGTCCCGGCCCCTACCTGCTGCACAGCCCAATTCCCCAGACAGTTGAAGATCCTTGGCCCTTCGTACTCACCCTGCGTCGGTTTTAGCGCATTGTTTTTAGCTAAGCCACAGGAGGCTCCATCCACCATGTCCATCCCTCTACTCACAGCCACACGCCCCATCTCCTCTCCCTTTGTCTGGCCCAGAGAGAAAGGCAGTGAGCCCTGGGTATTTAGTGGCTGGAACATCCCTGACAGATTGGGATCTATTTGGGGTACCGTCTGTTTGTGAGTCTGAATCTCCCCTGCTTCCTTATCCGATTTCGTGTGGTTAACAGCCATTGCCGCCTGGGTGTTTTCGCTCAAATTCCCGCTGAGGTGGGAACTCACTTTGCAGCCCTTAGTTTTGGCTGTGTCAACATCGGGGTTCTGTGATTTGTCTGCACGGCTGTCCATCATCCTCTTCCAGCGTTCCAATAGGCTCTTGTCATTGTCGCTCAGGAGAACCCCACCCAATGAGTCCCCTTCTCTTCTCTCCTTCTCTTTCATCTTCCTCTCCCGCTCCTTAGCTCGCTCCTGCCTCCTCCGCCTCTTCTCCTCCCTTTCTCTTTGGCGCTCCTGGGCTGTGACGGGCCGCCGTAGCTCCGGAAGAGAGAGGGAGGAGGTTAGGGAGCATGTCAGACCTGTTCCACCTGTATCCATACTCAGCGCTGTTGGACCTCCATCTGAAGAGAGAACACAAGAAATATTCTCGTTAAAGGGTAGTGCAGACAATATATATATTTCTTCTTTACATTGAAAGTAATCAATGGACAAGGAGAGACTGCTTTGGTTTCTAACCAAAACCCAAAATAAAAGTCAATGTTCACCAGTTTCCATTTTTAAAATACCCATACTGAACTACTCCTTTAAAAAGTAACACAGTAAGACGCAAGCACGTCAGCCCTTTTAAGAAGAGGACTTGAAAGTGTAGACTTGTACAATTTACCTCTGGCTTTGTTTCTGAGAGCCGACTTTCGCAAGGCCTCCTTGAGCGCTGCTTTGGTGTCCTCCGAAATGGCTCCATCTTTCCTGGTCCCTTCCCCTGCCCCCGCTGTTCCCCTCGCCCCCTTGGACAATGACTGAGTGAGGGACTGCGAAAGCGACTGAGCTTGGGCCTGGGAGAGCATGAGAGAAGGCACAGAGTTGGGCAGAGGGGCCATGGTGTCGTGTGCTAAAGTGGAGGACACGGAAGACGCAGCCTGGCCCTGAGACATTGGCTGACTCTGGGTGACTTGGGTCAGAGGTCCCCCCTGGCTGGTGGGTACTAGCTCCTCCACCTTCGAGCTTTCTCTCAGAGCTTCAGATGGTGAGGTGCCCTGGGAAGAGACTGGCGTGATCAGGTCTATGATCTCAGGCTGCCCGCTGTCCGAGTTGGCGCTGGGCATGTCCACGTCCTGGCAACTCTCTGCCTGGGTCAGGGGAGGCAACGTGTGGGTCAGACGTTGGGATGGGGTCACCTCTAAAAGGGGCGGGGCATGTTTACTAAAGGATGGCAGCTGATTGGCGAAAGTTTGGCTCCCTCCTGTCGTTATATGATGCTGATTGGCTTGACTCTTTGACACTGGTTGCGGCTGCATCGGCGATACCTGTGTCGGTCGTGACATGGAAGCCAATGAGTTATTGGTCAGGTTGACGGTGGAGGTTTGAGCAGACCGTTGGTCACCACCACCACCCTGCCTCTGTAAGGGCCTGAACTGGATCCTCTGCCGGTTGTTCTGCTTCCGCCGGTGGAAGTCCTGGATCTCCACCAGGATGGCCTCTTTGATCTGCTCCCGGCTCATGGGCGCCTTGTCGAACTCAAAGTCGAAGGCAGGCACGCAGATGGGCTCATCGTCCTGGTCGTGGTACTTGGACAGGTAGGAGTGCTCTAGTGCCTGGCTCACATCAATCCGCTCGCGAGGATCGAAGCGCAGCATGGTGGCCAGCAGGTCCAGGGCAGCAGGCTCGGCCTGCGGGTACAACTTGGCCAAGGGTACGGGTGCGTGCGACGGCAGGCTCCGCACATACGAGCGCACCCGATCAGCCCCAATGGCCCCGATCACGCCCTCTGGTGGTGTGCCCAACACGGACAGGATAAGCTGCAGCTGGTGGACATAGTGCTTCCCGGGAAACAGCTGCTTGCGGCCCAGCATCTCGGCAAAGATGCAGCCCACGGACCACAGGTCGATGGCCAGGCTGTAGTGGTGCAGCGAGAGCATTAGTTCAGGGGCGCGGTACCAGCGCGTGGCCACGTACTCAGTCATGAAGGAGTGGGACTCCTCGGGGTGTGAGCTAAGGCCCCGGGCCATGCCAAAGTCCCCGATCTTCAGCTCGCAGTTCTCGTTGACCAGCAGGTTGGAGGGCTTGAGGTCACGGTGGATGACATTGGCCGAGTGCACGTACTTGAGACCGCGGAGGAGCTGGTACAGGAAGTAGCGTGTGTGCTCTGGAGTCAGCGGCTGCCGGGAGTGGATGATCTGGTGGAGATCACTCTCCATCAGGTCCAGAACCACATACCTGGAAGAGGAGAGACGAGGACAAAACAGAAAAGATGGAGAAATTACGCTTTGTTGTATCTGGTCATTTGTAAGTTAAGTCATGTTTTTTTTCTCGATTGTACAACAACAACAAAAAAGTACTTTCCAATAAGGGGAAAGAAATATAATGAAGAATAACAGTTACTTACACAGACTTGAAGTGAGGGAGGCTAGGCTGGAGGATGTCTTTGATGGCGATAATGTTGTCATGTTTGAAATGCTTGAGAATCTTCAGCTCTCGTAATGTACGCTTGGCGTTTTGCACCACCTCGAAGGCATTGGGAATCTTCTTAATTGCCACTTGTTGACCTGTAGATAAGTTACCCAGATGAAAAAAAATACTGAACAAAAATAAAAACGCAACATGCAACAATTTCAAAGATTTTGTTACTGAGAAGGAAATTAGTCAATTTAAATACATTAATTAGGCCCTAATCTATGGATTTCACATGATTGGGCAGGGGCATAGCCATGGGGGGGCCTGGGAGGGCATAGACACACCCACTTGGGAGCCAGGTCCACCCACTGCGTAGCCAGGCACAGCCAATCAGAATGAGTTTTCCCCCACAAAATGACTTCATCACAGACAAAATAACCCCCTCCCAAACTAGAGCCATGACTCTAGTTAGATCCCTATATGGATATCTTCCTTAAAAGGGTTCTAGAGTAAATAAGGGATAATCAACGAGGGGCTAATGAACAACGTGGGAAATGTGTTCCATGACGTGCTAGCGGAGTGGAACTAACCTTCCACGGAGTTGCATTATTTTCCAGAGAACGCATAGAGCCCCGAGTTGATTATCCCTATTATATTGGTCATGTACCACAAACCTGATGTGCCTTATTGCAATTATAAACTGGTTACCAATCAGTGTCTTATAAACACCTGTTTCCAGTTGCAGGTGGAACTCTGGGTTCCACCTGCAACTTGAAACAGGCGTTTATAAGACACAGGTGCCTTCCAAATCAAGGAAGCAATCGCCAAGTTAAGGTTGGTTGAATATTGTTTTACCGTTTTGTCAATTAACCATCAACTAGCTATGCCGCTGGAAGTTTGAGTCTGATTGGCTATAGAAGCCCATATGGCATCGGTTAATGCTGGTACATCCGGACAAAATATACCCTATGACTGGCCTGAATGTGCCTTTATGGACTTTGTAAACTGTCGAGAGTAGACCATTAACTGACCCAAATGGTTGCCAAATCAGGCAAAGGCTAGATGCCGTTATTTTAGAATGAAACATGCATTTGAAAACACTGGACTTTTTGAGTGGATATTCAAATGCAGTTTAGGCTCAAGCCTCGACCAAAGTTCTGTACTCCCTTGTAAATAATAACACAATTATTCATTGCATTGCGATGTAGGAATGGTCATTTTCTTGTCCCTAGAAACAATCAATAGGGGAGCTTTTCAAGCTGGGCCCTGGGAGCCTGGGGAAAAGACAGCAGGCTACACCTGTCATCTGATTACTGCTTTTCATGACAGGACAATTCACTGCAGTAGTAGGCCTACATACTATATTATAAAGATTGAGCAAAATATCTTAAATAAACACATCCTCTGTAGGATAATGCAAAGACAATGTATCAAATAAATTGCTGGGAAAAGTTTGGGAGGAGAGAGAGCGAGCGAGCGATGGCTGGTGATGTTGAATTGATACATTGTTTACACGAACGCATTGCAAAGCACAGGACAGGCAGAGATAAGCACAGTGAACAATAAGATCCAAATGAGTTCACAACCATTCGAAAAATGAAAATCACTTAGCATGCAATGATTCACTTTGACATGCTGATGTGCCCGGCTAAACAGTGTAAAAATATGAGAGGCCTGTAATTTTCATTTTCATTTTCAATTTTCATCATAGGTACACTTCAACTATGACAGACAAAATGAGAAGAAAAAAATTCCAGAAAATCACATTATTATTTTGGATGGTTAATTTCAATCAAGAAACATTTATTTTTTATTTTAAATTGGGCTGGCAATATTTTAAGGTAGGCCTATAAGAAAAGTGGATGGGCCCAAGCACCCAGAAGCCAATGGGAGGAGAGGATCCAAGGTCCTCCCTCCATTGGACCTGCTCCTACAACGAGTTTGCGAGGATTTGATATAACAGGGATGGAGCAAGCAAGGATATGACAACTAGTATTGTTTTCAGTCGCAACCAAAAACTTCAAGGCAAGCCTCTCACCATTGTCCCGCCTCCTGGCGGAGGAAACGACTCCATAGGCCCCTGTGCCGATGGTCTCTATGACGTCATACTCCTCACCAACCTCAAAATTCACATCCAGGGAGTGGGCTTTGAGCAAAGCCAAGTTCTTGGCTGCTGTGCTGGTGTCTGCCGTACTGCCTGTTTCGTTGCTTGGTTCCAAGTGCAACCTCCCTACTTCATCATGGTTCTTGTGGTTGTTGTCCCTGCCATTGTTGACAGCCATTGAACTCTGTGTTGCCATAGCCCCGGATTCAGCAGTTTCGCCTTTTCTCCCCTCCTTGGATGACATGATCCTTGAGGGAAGAGAAGAGGAAACGGAAGGGACATGATTAACCAGTCAAAAAGCTACATCTATTTTTGAATTAGGCTATGCAGCTGAGCTCCAACTAATTTCTTTACATTGAAAGCAGTTGAGTCAAAGCTCATTTCATTTGATTAAAATCTCATTCCTCCGGCAGGTAGGCTATCAGTGTCCAGATATAGTGCCTTTGGAAAGTATTCAGACCCCTTTACTTTTTCCACTTTGTTACATTACAGCCTTATTCTAAAATTGATTAAATCCCCCCTTCAATTTACACACAATACCCCATAACGACAAAGCAAAAACTGTTTTTCTTATAAATGTTTTTTTAACATTTTTTATTAAATTGCAATGTAAATATGACATTTACATAAGTATTCAGATCCTGTACTCAGTACTTTGTTGAAGCACCTCTGACAGCCTTGAGTATTCTTGGGTATGACATTAAAAGCTTGGCAAACCTATATTTGGGGAGTTTCTCTTGTTCTTCTCTCCAGATCCTTTCAACCTCTGTCAGGTTGGATGGGGAGTGTTGCAGCACGGCTATTTTCAGGTCTCTCCAGAGATGTTTGATCGGGTACAAGTCCGGGCCATTCAAGGACATTCAGAGACTTGTCCTGAAGCCACACCTGCGTTGTCTTGGCTGTGTGCTTAGGGTCGTTGTCCTGTTGGAAGGTGAACCTTCGCCCCAGTCTGAGGTCCTGAGCCCACTGGAGCAGGTTTTCATCAAAGATCTCTCTGTACTTTGCTCAGTTCATCTTTGCCTCGATCCTGACTGGTCTCCCAGTCCCTTCCGCTGAAAAACATCCCCACAGCATGATGCTGCCATCACCATGCTTTACCGTAGGGATGGTGCCAGGTTTCCTCCATAAGTCTTGGTTTCATCAGACCAGAGACCATGTTTCTTATGGTCTGAGAGTCTTCAAGTGCCTTTCCAAATCATATCCAATCAATTGAATTTACCACAGGTGGACTCCAATCAAGTTGTAGAAACATCTCAAGGATCATCAATTGAAACAGGATGCAGCTGAGCTCAATTTCGATTCGCATAGCAAAGGGTCTGAATACTTATTTAAATAAGGTATTTCTGTTTTTAATTTGTAATAAATTTGCAAAAAATGTATAGAAATCTGTTTTTGCTTTGTCATTATGTGGTAGTGTGTATATTGCTGAGAAAATATAAATATTTAATCCATTTTAGAATAAGGCTTTAACTTAACAAAATGTGGAAAAAGTTGAGGGGTCTGAATACTTTCCGAAAGCCCTGTTCATCATTGAGGAAACCAGTGGTCTTAAGCTGAAAGAAACGTTATACTTTATTTAACCTCCAACCCATGTTGCAGTCATTGCAGTTGTATGGCATTGAGATTTCAATTTCAATTTTCTATGTCTATATAATACCTGTGCTAGGAAAAGGCCTCGACTATCCTACTCAATAGCCCTATTCATAGGAGGTTGGTGGCACCTTAATTGGGGTGGACGGGCTCGTGGTAATGGCTGGAGTGGATTAGTATCAAACACAAACACATGGTTTCAATGTGTTTGATGCCATTCCATTCGTTCTGTTCCCGGCCATTATTATGAGCCGTCCTCCTCTCAGCAGCCTCCTGTGGTGTGCTATAGCCTAAAGCACATATTGAGAACTGCCTCATGAAAAAGAATGAGGCCTATGTTATATGAAATATTCACAATATCTCTAACATTTGAAATTGCATTATCATATCAAAATAAGCAGATCTGTATTATGTTATAAATAAATCATTGGCTGATTAGTCAAATATCACACAATCAACTCTGAGATATTATAGTCCAGTGGATTGCATTTTGGGGTAATCCAATAAATCATTTCATCACGAGATCAACTGCTACAATAGGACTCTGATACCCACGTAATCCCATTTATGCACGGACAATGAGGAACAGTGTACCCTCTTCCATGGGCGTATCGGTATTAGCCTACCTGCGTCTTCAGAAAAGATAGCTAGCCCCACAACAATGGCCAACAAAACGACTGCTTCCATGAGTTGAGCTGAAGCCTTTATCAAATATGCCTGCCAAATGCCAATCCTGTTTTTAATGTTCACCTGAAAATAAACTACAATAGCAGTACGCTACATTGCATGGCAATTTGTTGTTATCGCGACTGTAAATATACTTCCTTGTAGTCTTCCGTTTTCTTCTTCTTCTTTGGGATTTGGATAGCGGATCTCATCCAAGTTTTAGGTGCATACACCGCCACCTACTGTACTGGAGTGTCAGGCCAGTTATGGTGTGAGGCCAGTCATGAAATGCGGTCCAAACACTTAAGACACACCCTACCCCCTCAGCCCTCAAATTAAGTGGACACTTCTGATGACGTGTCACGACGTCTGACAATTATACACTTGCAGGGCAAGGGGTGAGGGAGGAAGGAATGATTATTATTGGACCACCCTGTTCATCCTGCGCAATTATGAGTGCATGTCTACTTATATTAAATATATAATTATTAATATACGCCTACTATATGATAGTTAGCAAATGAATTTGCTAACTAATGTTAGCCTGCCTAGCTGGAGCCTCTGAAGGATAATGTTTTATTTCTACAATTTCCAAAAGATAACCAAACAAAAACATATTTACTTTTTACGAGACACGTTTGTGCAGTCATGTGCGTTAGTAGCACAATTTCTAACTTAATTTCATTCGTTTTTACTTACACTTGTATGCTGACTTCTCCATTGATGTTGTTTTTAGCGGATGTACTATCGTCACGAATTGAATTATGGGGAGTTTCAGGGCCTGGAGTGAACATAATTGTACACTCGCAAAGCCGACGAAAAACGAGGGCTGAGGGACTTATGTTGTAAACTTCCCTTGCTTGGCTAATCATTTGGACCACGCTCCAAGATGGCAACAAGGATTCCCCCAAGGGCATAAGGTGAGGGTAAGTAGACGAGGGTGTGTCTTTTAAAGGTTTGGACCGCAGCCATGGCCTACATACATAAAAGTATCTTCATTAGTCCTGTTCCTCTAAGAAAGTGAAATGTAGCCCTAGACACATTAAAAACTCACTACCCCATTCCACTACTTTGACCCTATCTGCTCCTGCACCATGCCAATGGCCCGGAAGGACAGGACACCATTACTCAACACCTCCTGTTACTCTTCTGAAAACAAATTTTGTATATCCAAATACATCTCTGCAGCTGCCATCACAACATCTATTTTCTGTGATTTTACATTCCATTTCTGCAGTGCAGTTGATAAGCATTGTTATGAATGCTAAGAAGATAGACTTATTGAAGCATAAATCACTCGTTGGCCTATCCCTCTACTACTCACTGGAATCCTCTCAGGATCGCTCACCCTTGACCCATCCTACTCTACTTTCTTCACTGCCTCAGCAAACGACACCCTCTGCACTACTCTGATTCTTGCCATTCAACCTGCCTCTCTCGCACCAAACACTTCCAATCCCCAGCAACATGGACACCCCTATAGTTAACACACACAACTGTATCCACTGAAACCACACAATCCTTTGTCTCATGCCCTCCTGCACACTTCCCACATCTTGGAATCTCCTTCCTACACACTGCTGCAACATGACCATAAACGTGGCACCTGAAACACTGCAGTGGAGTCGGCACAAAAGCTCTCTAACAGGATAACTGATACATCCTAACATGTCGGGTAGAGACTCTGACTCAAAAGGACTGACAGTGACTCCGTTTCACTACGCTCCCCACTGGGTCTGTGACACACTTCCGTGTCCTTTTCTGAGTGACAGGAAGAAAATCAACCAGATTTTGAGCCTCTTCTTATTCTTTAAATTTGTATTGGCGGACCGCAACCAACATTCTGTGCCTACGTCACCAACTACTGTATTGGAATATGAGGCCTTCATCTATTTCCCTTATCTAGCCCAGTGTTTCTGCCTACTGTTCTGGAGAGTGAATTCATTACACTTAGTAATCACTCTTCCATCCAACCATTTCATGCGGATTAATTACCCGACGCATGAAAAAAGTCACGACTGATCTATAATGGAAACATGAAATACCGGCAAATTTTTATAAATGCCGACGGACAATTTGTTCAGTTCGACATGGTGGGATGTTTTTGTGTTGGTAAAATTAATAATGCAAGAAATGGTGGTGGAAACGCATTTATGCTTAAATATTTCTATATGATAACCATCGTATTGAAGTAAACATGGAGTTACACGATGAGATGTGGTGTGGTCCTCCCACTACGACTCGGGAAAGCATGAACTTTATTAGGATACAGACTAAATAAATGAACTTCACAGGCTGGTGAATGTGCAAGGTGATGAGCATGATGCTCCGTTCCAATAAATATCGAGGGTCCTATTCTGGTGACGTGATGATCGATGCCTGGTTGCCGTTTGACAAATACAAATAATCTCATAATAGGTAACCTACCCGCACTGTATTTGAGAGCTATTGGCTAGAGTGCACGTGCCAAAACCAGAGCACATTTGCTATAAAACACAACAGTGTTTGTGACAGTAGAGCTGAAAATGCGATGGAAATTTTACTTGTATTTTTAATTCGGTACATGGGAAATGAACCAGCAAAAGTTATTTTTATGTGCATTTAACGCACAGCTGTCACGTTCGTCGTATGAATCGGACCAAGGCGCAGCGTGGAATGCGTACATTCTTTATTGTTACGCACGCCTCTATGAAGAGGGAACGCAACACCCTGCTACAACTAAACTCTCCGTGAAGCGAAAAAGGTATGGACTGTAGGTGCAAGTAAGAATGACAACAGGCAGAATGTGGTACCGTTTACAAGGACTTTATTCCTTTACACGGTAATATGGGGAAAAGGGGCTGGACGGAACCAAAGCAAAGAAAGTAAATCTCAAAGCCCCCCTCTCCTATTTTACCTGCCTACCCACTACTTACCTAATTTAGCACCACCTGGTGCCCTAACCAAAATACAAGGGGTGGTCCGCCCAGGTCTTACCTAGTGTGTCTAGACAGCGAATATGCTACGGGTATATGTATGCCCGCGGGCCTCTTGCCTAAACACTCCCAAGGTGCCTTCCCCTTTCCCCCTGGGAACAAATGAAACAGAATATTAAACAATTTCAAACAAACTAAGAAACAAAGGATGTCAAATAAGCTCTATCTGAGCAACAAACTCACAGAACATACCACTTTCCAGCAATGTACTCCCAGCAAAATCAACCTCTATCACAATCAATCTCAGCAATCCCTACCTCCAGCAAAATCTCTACCTCCAAAAAAATCTCCCTCCTGAACAGAACACTGGCTTTTATATAGCTTCAGAAGGAATGGGTAATTGGAGACAGCTGTGTCTTGACGAGGGGGCGGGGTCAGCTCTCCAATTAGCCCTGGAGTCGACCAATCAGCTGCTTGAGGGATTTCAGGAAGCCATTTCCTGAAATAAACACATGCAAATACACAAACTACAACACATAATCTGGGGAACGTAACACGCCCACCACAAAAATTGCAAACCTAGTTTTGCAATAATAAATACCAACGTATCCCCAGTTAGTAAACCCGTGATAGAGCGTCAGCAACCACATTCGCCGAGCCCTTCACATAAGCTATCTGTACATTATATCTTTGCACAATCAGAGCCCACAGCATAAGGCGGCGGTTCTGGTTGTACATTTGTTAATAGGAACTGGTTACCTGACCTGGTTTTCGGCAATGGACCTACACAATCAATTATCACTCTTTCAAACGGTTCCCCTACCACAGGAATCGGGCAGAGTGGCGCTCGTGGAACTGTTTGATTCACTTTCCCAGTGAGTTGACATATGTGACATGTTTTACAAAATTGGACCACGTCAGACTTCAAACCTGGCCAGAAGAAATGACGAAGGACCCGGTTATAGGTCTTTGTGATCCCCAAGTGTCCAGACCACGCCTGGTCATGGGCGAGTGACAGCACCTGCTGTCGGAACGGTGTAGGAACAACCACTTGACACACTTCACTCCAGTCATTCATGGTGTCATGAGATGCCCATTTACGCATCAAAACTCCTGCTTCCATAAAGTAGGCAGTCTCTCTAGTTTTAGCTTCCTCAATGGAAATTACCGAAGCAAAACACTTGCGAAGACTGGTGTCTTCTTTTTGACATTCAATCACCTTCTCAGGGGTGACAGACAAAAGAATGTCATGTAATTGGGGCGCGATTTCGTTTTCCCCTGCCTTAGTTTTTACGGGGTAAAAACTGTCGGCAATGCAGAAGGAATACTCAGTGCATTGTCTTCTACCTCAACATTCTCAAAAATAGAACTAGCCAAATCCACCACATCTCCTAGCTTGCGAGATTGTGCCCTCGTTAACACACAAGCAGGAAAAACATGTGGAAATGCTTGAACCAATTTCTCATCTGTAGTTCTGATTTCTGGGTTGTCTACTACCTCTAACACAGGAGTGACATTACCACCAGCAATATCATTCCCTAGTAGCAATTTTACTCCTGATACTGGCAGTGTAGACACTACACCAACACGGAAACGTCCTGATACCAAGTCTGACACTAAGTGGACCCAGTGTAATGGTACAGGTACGGTTTTTGTCTCTATCCCCTGTAATATGACATGTGAGCCACAATACGTTTCAGGAGACCAGGGTAAAGCATCAGTAATGATTACTGACTGCGCCGCCCCGGTGTCACGTAGGATTTGGATAGGCTTTTGATCAGTTGGTTCTCCTGTTAAGGAAACATAACCGGCAGAGATAAACGGAGCATAGACAGGATCCGGTTTCTCAAATGCTGAATCAACAACTCGATCCAATGGAAGATCTAAAGACTTGACTAAACCCAAACCTTTCATTTTTGGGGACGGTGACAGGGACTGTTTCGGTTTATTTTTCAAAACTGGGCAGTCCGCAATCACGTGACCCTTTTGGTGACAGTAATAACATTCACGGATTTCTTGAAAAGGCTTAGGGTTGTTAGAGGAAAAAACGAGGAACTGATGACATAATCGTCCGGCCTTCAAAACATGGTGCACCAAAGACAGTCTTGTGTGTCAAAGCGTACTCATCTGCCAACACTGCTGCTTGGGCCAATGTCACCACTTTCTGTTCATTTAAATGAACTACAAGTCTATCTGGGAGGTTGCTTTTAAAGTCCTCCAACAGCATCAACTCCCGAATATCAGCAAAGGTGTTAGCTTTGCTGGCTGAACACCAACGACTAAACAGAGACTCTTTGTCCCTAGCAAATTCAACAAATGTACGGTGAGATGTTTTTGTGGTTCCTGAAGCGCTGCCTATAAGCTTCAGGCACCAACTCATAAGCCCGCAACACTGTAGTTTTAACTGTATCGTAATGTAAACTGTCTTCCAGGGAGAGAGCAGCTACTACTTCCTGGAAGACAGTTTACATTACGATACAGTTAAAACCACAGTGTTGCGGGCTTATGAGTTGGTGCCTGAAGCTTATAGGCAGCGCTTCAGGAACCACAAAAAAACGTCTCACCGTACATTTGTTGAATTTGCTAGGGACAAAGAGTCTCTGTTTAGTCGTAACACATGTAACATTTATTATATTAAAAATGAACACTGAACAAACTGAACAAAATAACACAACGACACATGCCGCTATACAAATGAGTGCTGACAGGCAACTACACATAGACAACAACCCACAAACGCCAAAGGGAAATGGCTACCTAAATATGATCCCCAATCAGAGACAACGATAAACAGCTGCCTCTGATTGGGAACCACCATAAACATACAAATACCTAGACCTACAAACCCTACACATACAAAACCCCTAGACAATACAAAAACTAGCGTATCCACCCTAGTCACACCCTGACCTAACCAAAATATAAAGAAAACAGATATATCTCAGGTCAGGGCGTGACAACAGCCTTTTATCTGAAAAAAGTATGTATGATGGAAACACATCGCTGGTGGGAAAATGCGCATATTGTTTTATGCAGATTTTAGAATATTTGCATGACAATCTGTTGCGAATTGGATGGAAACCTAGCTAGTGATACAAAAGGGAAGGAAAAAGGTAAGAAAAATCCTACACGCATTCAAATCTAACCACTATTCCACTACTTGGCCCTACAGTGCCTTCGGGAAGTACTCACACCCCTTGACTTTTTCCACATTTTGTTACAAAGTCAACAATCTATATATTTGTAAAGATTAAATAAAAAATAAAACACTAACCCTTCAGTTAACACACACAGCTTTCTCCACCGATACTACACATTCCTCTGTCTGATGCCCCCCTGCACACTTCTCACATCTCGGAACCTCCCTCCTACACACTGCTGCAACATGACCATAAGCTTGGCATATAACATCTTTATTTATTAGAAATGTTTATTAAATTGTTATTAAAATTGTTATTGTTATTATTGTTGTTGCATGGTTGAGAAGGGACCTGCGTATCCCTGTGTATCCCCTGCATACAACTTGAAATGAAAACACTGTAATGGATTCGGGACAAAAAGTCTCACGGGATAACTGACAAATCCTAACGTTGTCAGGTAAAGACACTGCATCCAAACTTAGCAGGACAGACAGTATTTTCTGTGTTTCACCACGCTCTCCGCCGGAGTCGCAGCAAACGGCGGGCATCACAGACACCCAGAATCTTCCATTTCAGTTGGTCCTCCTCAACACTTAGCGCCACTCCAGTTATCAATCCTTTCAATGGCACTCTGCTCCGGAGAGCATTAGCAGGTCACATGACTTGTCCTGAGGCGCGTGGTGCGGAGTGCCCACTCCTTCTGGAAGGAAGAAACACAAAAAGTTACTTTCACCAATTAAACATTCCCCAACCTCTTCTCCACCAACCTTGACACCACATATAGATCGGCCAGAAGGCAAGGATCCGTTCTCTCCAAAACATCTCACTCACACTGGACCAGAATCATCGTTGTCGTCATCGTGACGAGACCCAAACTCAGTGGTCTTCACTGCACCTGCCACCTCAGGTCCTCAATCTCGTCAGGTTAAATTTTCTGAGCTACGAGAGTACGTTTTTTGGGGGGATCTGGGTACCCTGTTCTGGCCAACAGTGAAATTGGCTCAAAACAACGGTGATGTAGGTGAACCAGGTGGAGTACAAACAGGATTCTGTGTTTTTTTTAAGTGTCTGCTCTCGTGATAAAAACACATATGCCAGGGACTCCTGAGTGGGGCAGTGGTCTAAGGCACTGCATTACAGTGCTGGAGGAGTCACTACAGACCCGGGTTCGATCCCGAGTTGGATCACATCCGGCTGTGATCGGGACTCCCATAGGGCGGTGCACAATTGGTGCACACTGCCAACCCTACAGGACACCTACAATGCCAGTTGTCGCAGAAGGCCAAGAAGATCATCAGGCACCCCCAGCGTCGTTTGGGTTAGGGGAGGGTTTGGCCGGGGGGACTTTACTTGGCCTATCGCCCTCTTGAGGCGGGTCGGGCACCTGCAGGCTGGCTTTGGTCGTCAGTTGAATAGTGTTTCCTCTGACACATTGGTGTGGCTGGCTTCCAGGTTAAGCGAGCGGGTGTTAAGAAGAGCGGTTTGGCGGGTCATGTTTCAGAGGACGCATGACTCGACCTTTGCCTCCTGAGCCTGTTCAAGAGTTGCCACTGAGACAATACAAAAAAAACTGCATAGGCCTACGTGCTTTATTTGCCTTCCCAAGTATACCTTGTTCGAAAATTCAAACATATACTTTATGGAAAAGACACGTGTGTTTCTGAACGAAGAACCATGTTGACTAAATGACCGGGTGGCAAAGATGGATTTGAAAAGGGTGCTCCTCCCTCACCGTTTATACTTCTATTGGCCCATTTATAAACTAGAACCAAGGGACCAGGTTTCTGGTTGGAAGTACGCCATCCCATGTACCCAGAGGAGACTGGCGGTACTGCAATTTAACTAACACCGAGCCCTGAAAGACAATTCATAAAAAGACCGTTTCGTTATCAAATTTGTGGCAAAAATATCAGTTAAATGGTTCAATAAATTGTCTTCCATGTCTATTTTTTTTCAGTTTCTATGGATTATTTCGTTGTGTTGCAAATCACACTCTATGGCAATAATTTTCGTCAATTGGACGACTCTGCGTGCGTTGTGGAAGGAAATTTGCAACACAAACAAACATGGAGGAGAGTGCACTTGACATAATGCACGGAGACATGGAGCTCGTACCTACTTCGGTCGTATGGACGTGGTTTGGGTATGAAAAGAATGACACGGACTAGAAAACCGTCCGCTGCAAAATACTCCGCAGGCCGGTCCCGACAACAGGCTCAGACACCACTAACCTCTTACCACCTACGCAAGAATCATTTGAAACAGTACGGAGATAGTCTACGGATGAGACCCCAAAAAGTACAGTCGAGTGTTCAAAACAAACCCCTGACTCAGGCGATGCAAGAGGCTTTTGCCCGCGGCACAGCATATGGCGAAGAATCACGAAGATGGAAGGAGGTAACAGCTGCCGTTACAATTTACATCTGCAAAGACATGGTCCCGATTTACACGGTCGAGAAACGGGGGTTTCGTGAGTTGGTGCCAAACCTCGACCGGAGGTACCAAGTGCAAATTGATATGTGACACGTATTAATGCCAAAATAACATGCAAAACAGGCCTATAGGCATATATTAGGAATCACAGGCCACTTTAAGGACATGAAACACTAGCCACTTTAATAATGTCTCCGTAGCTTGCATTACTCATCTCATACAGTGGGGCAAAAAAGTACTTAGTCAGCCACCAATTGTGCAAGTTCTCCCACTTAAAAAGATGAGAGGCGTGTAATTTATCATCATAGGTACACTTCAACTATGACAGACAAAATGAGAAAAAAAAATCCAGAAAATCACATTGTAGGATTTTTTATGAATTGATTTGCAAATTATGGTGGAAAACATGTATAAACTGTACTCTATACTTTTCTACGGTATCTTAGTCACTTTAATTGTGTAAATATTGCATCACCCATCTCATATGTATATACTGCACTCTATACTATGCCACTGTATCTTAGTCCAATGCCACTCTAACATGTATGTATATTCTTAATCCATTCCTTACTTAGATGTGTGTATTTTGGGGTATATGTTGTGAAGCTGCTAGATATTACTGCACTGTCGGGGAGCTAAACGAAACGTCATCACACTGTCAACTGCGTTTATTTTCAGCAAACGTAACATGTGTAAATATTTGTATGAACATCAGATTCAATAACTGAGACATAAACTGAACAAGTTCCACAAACATCTGACTAACAGAAATGGAATAATGTGTCACTGAACAAAGAGGGGGGTCAAAATCAAAAGTAACAGTCAGTATCTGGTGTAGCCCAGTACTGCAGTGCATCTCATCCTCATGGACTGCATCAGATTTGCCAGTTCTTGCTGTAAGATGTTGCCCCACACTTCCACCAAGGCATCTGCAAGTTCCCAGACATTTCTGGGGGGAATGGCCCTAGCCCTCACCCTCCGATCCAACAGGTCCCAGGCATGCTCAATGGGATTGAGATCCGGGCTCTTCGCTGGCCAAGGCAGAACACTGGCATTCCTGTCTTGCAGGAAATCACGCACAGAATGACCAGTATGGCTGGTGGCATCATCATGCTGGAGGGTCATGTCAGGATGAGCCTGCAGGAAGGGTACCACATGAGGGAGGAGGATGTCTTCCCTGTAATGCACAGCGTTGAGATTGCCTGCAAAGACAACAAACTCAGTCCGATGATGCTGTGACACACCGCCCCAGACCATGAAGGACCCTCCACTTCCAAATCGATCCCGCTCCAGAGTACAGGCCTCGGTGTAACGCTCATTCCTTCAACGATCAACGTGAATCTGACCATCACTCCTGGTGAGACAAAACCGCAACTCATCAGTGAAGAGCACTTTTTGCCAGTCATGTCTGGTCCAGCGACGGTGGGTTTGTGCCCATAGGCGAGGTTGTTGCCGGTGATGTCTGGTGAGGACCTGCCTTACAACAGGCCTACAAGCCCTCAGTCCAGCCTCTCGCAGCCTATTGTGGACAGTCTGAGCACTGATGGAGGGATTGTGCGTTCCTGGTGTAACCTGGGCAGTTGTTGTTGCCATCCTGTACCTGTCCCGCAGGTGTGATGTTCGGATGTACCGATTCTGTGCAGGTGTTATACGTGGTCTGCCACTGTGAGGACGATCAGCTGTCCGTCCTGTCTCCCTGTAGCACTGTCTTAGGCGTCTCACAGTACGGACATTGCAATTTATTTCCCTGGCCACATCTGCAGTCCTCATGCCTCTTTGCAGCATGCCTAAAGCACGTTCACGCAGATGAGCAGGAACCCTGGGCATCTTTCTTTGGTGTTTTTCAGTCGGCAGAAAGGCATCTTTTGTGTCCTAAGTTTTCATAACTGTGACTTTAATTGCCTACCGTCTGTAAGCTGTTAGTGTCTTAATGACCATTCCACAGGTGCATGTTCATTAATTATGGTTCATTGAATGAGCATGGGAAACAGTGTTTCAACCCTGTACAATGAAGATCTGTGAAGTTATTGGATTTTTAAGAATTATCTTTGAAAGACAAGGTCCTGAAAAGGGGACGTCTTTTTTGTTGTTGCTGTGTTAAGAAACACAAGCATTTCGCTACACCTGCATTAACATCTACTAAACACGTGTATGTGACTAATACATTTGATTCGGTTTTTGACCTGTTGCCAGAGCTCTAGAGACTTTGCCAAGCTGACAAGCGTGGAGCTGCAGGCTGCTGATGTCACCAGGCAAAGTTCCCACACCTTTGCTGAGCAGAGAGGAACCCGATACAGACAAACTGTGCAGAAAATCATGGGTACAGTAGTAGAGCATGATAGTAAAATAAAAATTACCTTTGCATTTAACCATCTGCATGTGTGTAGGTGCTGTCTGACTAGTACACCCTACTAGCTGTCTGACCCTACTGTCTTTGAGTGCATTGATTGAACACATCTTTATCAATTAATTTAGTTTTGCACTAAATACATCCAGTAAATTAAATGTTCAGTGTTCTAGTGTCCCTGTGTGTCTGCTCGTACTGTCACAATGAGGTCACTGAGCTGCTGGTGAGAAACGGGGCATTGGTCAACGTAGCTGACCTGTGGAATTTCAACCCTCTCTTTGAGGCTGCAGCCAAGGGCATATAGCCAAGAGATCTGCTGATGCTCAAGGTTAGCCTTCCTTCATGTGCCTTTCATATTAGCTCTTGAAAAAGTATTGTTTGATTGACCGAAGGCAACTAGGTAGCTTTTGTTTCTTCTTCTAGTCAGTACTGTACAATATGTGTAACGGTAACTTTTTTACGTAAAATGCTTTACATACATTTTAATGCCACATCTATCTATCTCTGTGTATCCTCACCAAGAAGAACTATGATGATGCCATGTCTTTGGACACGGGCATCCAGTTCCTGCTGGAAGGAGATGCTGCCCTCCTAAAGTACGGGGCTGATGACAACAATCAGGCCTCATCTCCCTGCACAACACAGCCTCATACTGAGTGAGTCACTACAACGACAACAATCAGGCCTCATCTCCCTGCACAACACAGCCTCATACAGAGTGAGTCACTACAAAAATCAGGCCTCATCTCCCTGCACAACACAGCCTCATACAGAGTACATCACTACAACAATCAGGCCTCATCTCCCTGCACAACACAGCCTCGTACAGAGTGAGTCACTACAAAAATCAGGCCTCATCTCCCTGCACAACACAGCCTCGTACAGAGTGAGTCACTACAACAATCAGGCCTCATCTCCCTGCACAACACAGCCTCATACAGAGTTGCTACAACGACAACAATCAGGCCTCATCTCCCTGCACAACACAGCCTCATACAGAGTGATTCACAACAATGATTACATCAGGCCTCATCTCCCTACACAACACAGCCTCATACAGAGTGATTCACAACAATGATTACATCAGGCCTCATCTCCCTACACAACACAGCCTCATACAGAGTTGCTACAACGACAACAATCAGGCCTCATCTCCCTACACAACACAGCCTCATACAGAGTGATTCACAACAACGATTACATCAGGCCTCATCTCCCTACACAACACAGCCTCATACAGAGTGATTCACAACAACGATTACATCAGGCCTCTGAAGACGTTTTACATGCTGTATGGTTTGCCATAAAGTTTTTTCATAGACAAAATGCATACAAAACATATACAGTGGGGCAAAAAAGTATTTAGTCAGCCACCAATTGTGCAAGTTCTCCCACTTAAAAAGATGAGAGGCCTGTAATTTTCATCATAGGTACACTTCAACTATGACAGACAAAATGAGAAAAACATCCAGAAAATTACATTGTAGGATTTTTAATGAATTTATTTGCAAATTATGGTGGAAAATAAGTATTTGGTCACCTACAAACAAGCAAGATTTCTGTCTCTCACAGACCTGTAACGTCTTCTTTAAGAGGCTCCTCTGTCCTCCACTCGTTACCTGTATTAATGGCACCTGGTTGATGGCACCTGGTTAATGGCACCTTCTTTTTTTATATTTTCTGTGGTATTGTTAACAAACACCTCATAAAGAAAATAAGAATTAAAAAGGTTCAGCCCCTGGTTCGACCGTGATCTTGCAGAGTTACTCCACCTCAAGAATTGCATTTGGCGAAAGGCTCGGCACAAGCATACTCAGGCTGACTGGCTATCATTCAGGCAAATGAGAAATAAGCGCACTCAGGAGATCCGGAAGGCCAAAGTTAGTTACTTTAAGGAGCACTTCTCTCTGTGGGTCTAACCCCAACAAGTTCTGGAAAATGGATAAAGATCTGGAGAATAAACCCTCCTCCTCACAGCTGCCTATGTCCCTCAATGTTGATGATGTGGTTGTAACTGACGAGAAGCACATGGCTGAGCTCTTTAATCACCACTTCATTAAGTCAGGATTCATATTTGACTCAGCCATGCCTCCTTGCCCGCCCAACATTTCCTCATCTCTCACCCCTTCTAATGCGACAAGCCCTGATGCTTCTCCCTCTTTTTCCCCTGCCCCGCTAAATGTTTCTCCCTGCAGGCAGTCACTGAGTCCGAGGTGCTAAAGGTGCCCCTTAAACTTAACCCCCAAAAAACATCTGGGTCAGATGGTTTAGACCCTTTCTTCTTTAAGGTTGCTGCCCCCATCATTGCCAAGCCTGTCTCTAAGCCTGTCTCCTCTCCTGTCTCTTGCCAAGCCTGTCTAGGGAGGTTCCCATTGCTTGGAAGGCAGCCACAGTTCGTCCTTTATTTAAAGGGGAGATCAAGCGGATCCTAACTGTTATAGGCCTATTTCTATTTTGCCCCGTTTATCAAAAGTGTTGGGGAAAAAAAGTTATCTCTGGAATCTGGTTTCCGCTCAGGTTATGGATGTGTCAAAGCAACCTTATAGGTCCTCAATGATGTTACGATTGCCCTTGATTCAAAGCAATATTGTGCTGCTATTTTTATTGACTTGGCCAAAGCTTTGATACGGTAGACCATTCAAATTATTGTGGGCTGGCTAAGAAGTATTGGTGTCTCTGAGGGGTCTTTGGCCTGGTTTGCTATCTATCTCTCTCTCAAATCTGCTGTCTCAGCTACTGCCTGTCACCAAGGAAGTACCACAAGGCTCAATCCTAGGCCCCACTCAATTTACATCAACAACATAGCTCAGGCAGTAGGGAGCTCTCTCATCCATTTATATGCAGATGACAGTATTATACTCAGCTGATCCCTCCCAGGATTTTGTGTTAAATGCTCTACAACAAAGCTTTCTTAGTGTCCAACAAGCTTTCTCTTACCTTTAACCTTGTTCTGAACACCTCCAAAACAAAGGTCATGTTTTTTAGTAAGAAGAATGCCCCTCTTCCCACAGGTGTCATTACTACCTCTGAGGGTTTGGAGCTTGAGGTAGTCACCTCATACAAGTACTTGGGAGTATGGCTAGACGGTGCACTGTCCTTCTCTCAGCACATATCAAAGTTGCAGGCTAAAGTTACATCTAGACTTGGTTTCCTCTATCGTAATCGCTCCTCTTTCACCCCAGCTGCCAAACTAACCCTGATTTCAGATGACCATCCTACCCATGCTAGATTACGGAATCTATATAATTTATAGATTGGCAGGTAAGGGTGCTCTCGAGCGACTAGATGTTCTTTACCATTCGGCCATCAGATTTAAGACCAATGCTCCCTATAGGACACATCAGTGCACTCTATACTCCTCTGTAAACTGGTCATTTGTGTATACCCGTCGCAAGACCCACTGGTTGATGCTTATTTATAAAAACCATCTTAAGCCTCACACCCCCCTATCTGGGATATCTACTGCAGCCCTCATCCTCCACATTCAACACCCGTTCTGCCAGTCACATTCTGTTAATGGTCCCCAAAGCACACACATCCCTGGGTCGCTCCTCTTTTCAGTTCGCTGCAGCTAGCGACTGGAACGAACTGCAACAAACACTCAGTTTTATCAGTTTTATCTCAATCTCTTCATTCAAAGACTCAATCATGGACTCTCTTACTGACAGTTGTGGCTGCTTGTGTGATGTATTGTTGTCTCTACCTTCGTGCCCTTTGTGCTGTTGTCTGTGCCCAGTAATGTTTGTACCATGTGTTTGTGCTGCTACCATGCTGTGTTGTCATGCTACCATGCTGTGTTGTCATGGGTTGCTGCCTTGCTATATTGTTGTCTTAGGTCTTTATGTAGTGTTGTCTCTCTTGTTGTGATGTGTGTTTTGTCCTATATTTATATTGTATTTATTTTTTAAATCCCAGGCCCCGCCCCTGCAGGAGGCGTTTTGCATTTTGGTAGGCCGTCATTGTAAATAAGAATGTGTTCTTAACTGGCTTGCCTTGTTAAATATAAAAATAAATCAAATGTTTGAACTTTTAGGAAACGTTCTGTTAAAGTATTGAAATACCAAGATTTTTTTGGTTGTTTTGTCAAGTTCTTTAAATGTGCTGAGAATTTTTCAAAGCCAAACAACCATCCTGCACCAGTCCGAGAAAGTTGTGGGAATGTTGTATGCAAAATAACCCTAGGACAACCTCTCACCAAGCTCTAAGAAATATGTGGTTTTCAGAACGTTATGTGCTAGCTCCGCAGATAGCCTACATCGAGTTCCCTGTACCAGTTTTGTTGTTGCATAAAGTAGACATATGCACCTTTTCATTTATCCTAACTGTTCATTTGGAAGTATGAAGCAGCCCATATTCTACGCTTGTGAAATACGTTTTTGTGTGGACAAATAGAGGTAGATGAGGCCAACTGTTTACAGCAGTCGTCATATTCATCCACAGACTGCAGATGGCAGTGTTGGACTGAAAACATAAGGCTGAATTACCTGGAAGTATCTGGGCTTCTATATGTAGCCCTGGATGTAGTTGGCCTTACTGCTTACCTCAGTTTATTTATGACATGTTACCTGCTAGTTTATTTACACATTCTTAAAGTTGTGCAAATGTTATGAAGTCACCTTGATTGCTTAGCAAGTACCACTTCTCCCTCGATTCGGCTCATACTTGGCTCGAACTAGGTTCTACAACCACAAAGTTATAATTATGGCTAAACCAACCTATTTCTACAATTTCTCTTCATAAAATGTGATTTTAAACCTGACCCTAACCTTAATCATAACCACACTGCTAACTTTATGCCTAACCCTAACCTTAAATTAAGACCAAAAAACATATTTGGGGTTTTCATTCATTTTTACATTATTGACAATTTTGACTTTGTGGGTCAAGAATTTAGTAGAAAATAACTCTTAACCCGGGACCTCTGTTTTTCTAACACACGTGACCGCCCTCCTTGACAACATTCCAACGGTTTGAGCCAGCTAAACGGTACTAATTGGATGGCTACATCCGTGCATGGCCGGCCCGCTTATGAAGCAGGATTAGGCGGCCGCCTATGTTGGAAGATTGGTGAGGGCAGCATTTTCTGAGCTAAACTGATTAAGACACACACCTCCAACAACAACACAAACAACCTCACATAATTCTGCCCCTGAAAAATTACAATTTCTCTCGCAACCAATGTATATGCATATGGGTGTTTTTAGGTGAGAGCTGATGCTGCCCTGTGATAAACAGTGCCCACTTTGTCAAAGGCATGGGGCACAAAATATTTTGCTTGTCCAATCCCAGCTCGCCTCTCCAGGGTGCTGTTGGAGAGACGCATCGCTGCAGCACTCCACCAATGTTCAGTCCCAAAACATGGTCTAACATAAATCAAGTAGCAGATATAGGATATGGTAGAAAGAATATATGGCCTTTTCTGTAGCCTACAGGCTGGAGATAAAATGTATGACAATGTAATGACACTGACATTTTTTTTACATCATGCAGGTTTCTATGATCAAATGGCCTAACCTAAATGGCCTAACCTAAATGTGCTTCTACACCTGCATTGCTTGCTGTTTGGGGTTTTAGGCTGGGTTTCTGTACAGCACTTTGAGATATCAGCTGATGTACAAAGGGCTATATAAATAAATTTGTTTTGATTTGATTTGCCTAACCTAAATGGCCTAACCTAAATGGTCTAACCTAAATGGCATTCAATCTAATAAAAAATGCGCTGTCATGTCAACAAACAACAAATCCTAAAAACCGGACAGGTCAAAGTAAAATGGACAACATGGAACAGATCATCACAACTGTTGTCCAGGAGTTTTACTCCCCTTGTCATGATCAGTTGTTTCAAGTTTTTATCCATACATTTTTGCACAATGTAAATAGGCTCACGATAAGTCCTGATAAAGTTGGTTAGCTGATTATCAGAACTTAAATAGCCAAATTGATTAGTCACAGGAATCAGGACTAATAAAGCCAATGCCACTGCCTGTTTTACAAATGGTGGGCCTACCACATGGATGAACATTCATACAATTACATTGAGGCTGACATGGTTTTCTACACCTCAGTAATACAAGCTGTTTCTTTTGTGTTTTACAAACGGTAGGTTTAACATATAGATTCATACAATTCTGACGTCAAGTGCTTGCTTAGCGAGTACCACTTAACCCCCAATTAGGCTCATACCTGGCTCGAACTCGGGACCTCTACTTTGCTAACACTCCTTGACAATGTTCCAAGGGCACAATTGGATGGCTCCATCCACAACATGTCAAGCTATCTGTGGAGTGAGCTTGCAGTGCGTCCTTAACGCCGTTACACAAACTGCAACCAGGTAGTCTACAACAGTACATACATAGTACTGTACTATCTATGTAACAATATATAGGCCACCCACTGTGACTACACTGTACCAACTTCTGTAACCATATAACTACAAAGGTTTTAGGCCACATAGTGTATAGTGGGACCACACCTCTCATTGTCTCAACCACCTTAATAAACTCTGGTTTGAGAAGACTACAGGTGAGTGCAGAAAGTAATACAATGGAAACCCATCTTATCCTTTCAGTGGTCATGAGTGGAAGAAGACAATGAGACCGTGGGACAAAGGATTCTATAGATGATATTATGGACGCTGGGATGCCTCTGATAACTCTGAGGCAGTGTTATCATGCATTTCTCACACACACAGACACAAGGTGTCTGCTCTGTACTCATATCACTTTGAAAAAACTACAACTGAATGGTTTGCACTGTTCTGGTCAGGATGTGTATACCCTAGACAAGTACACTGAAGCTTTCAATTAAAACCTGTAATGATACAGGGAGAAAAACAATCATTTCCATTAAGAGAACTCAGGGATCAGGCAGTTGTACTCAGCATTGATAGACGTTTGTCACACAGCCCTATATAAAATACACCACCGAAAGCGTAGAGGTTTTTTGTGGTTGAGGTTTGTTGTTTTCTATCAGTTTCCCTGAAAATCTATGATAGTAAAGTCAAATTTAAATGCCTATTTGCTAATTACATCATAAGTCATAAGGGCAGTGCATGTTGTGGATGGATAAACAACAGGTTTCCCCCTCCATCCACTCTCTACTCTTTGGGGGCCTTCTTCTGGCACACGTGGAGTCTGCTGCGCATAACATGAAACCAACTGTGAGAAATGACTAATGTCACTGAACTTCAATTCATCATCACAGAGATTTGTCAATAGGATCCATAGATGTTTCAACTTGATTGCCTGAAGATCCAAATAAAATTCAATAGGACAGTGGAGCTGTACATACATCGAGTTTAGGGGACAACCTCAGGAGACAACCCTTGCTTTTATTCTATTGGTTTAAAAAACTGATGCTGAACACTATAGGCTAGACTATATGTGCTACTGTATACACACACACACACACACACACACACACACAGACATTCTTTACCACACATGTATGCCATTTCACATACACTAACAAACACAAACAATTAATTATGATACTATTCAATATTCTGCCATATTTGCAGCCTACAACATTGAAGATGTATTTAGTTCAATTTACTTTAGACTACTTAGGTTATTAGAATATTACTAAAATGAGTTAACACATGCAAATATAACATGGTACGAAAAAAACATTCATACTTTTTCAAATGTATTTTTAATGTAGGTCAAAATACAGTACACTTGCACTGAGTTGTGTGTGTAGATTATAAATCCCTTTCCTACCAGGGCTGGGATTTCGGGTTAAATATTCAAAATGGCGGACGGAGGAGCAGCGAGTCAAGATGAGAGTTCAGGACCAGGTAATCATTACAGCATTTTACATATTCATACTTATATTCAAAAACTATTTATCTGAAACCGTTTAGCACAGGAGAAAGGCGACCACAAAATAATGTTGCTGTTGTCCGCATCATCATATCAATTAATTCCCCGCTAGCGGATATTTGACAGGGGGAAACAGGCTATATAGTATTGCAGTGCGACGGCGAAAAATAAATGCATCTAAAAAGACATGCCTACCTTTGTGATTAGACCGCTGTACGCCGCTACATATTCATACCACTGTCTAAAAATACGATTTAGCATATTTTATTAGTAATCGGCGACGTGACTGTTGTTTTTATACATGCCATATTCAGATATTGCTCAAATACTGTAGCTGTGCTAGCTTGATACGGTGGTTAGCTTGGCTGCTATAGCTAGGCGATCGGCTTTGTGTTGATGCTTATTATTGTGGCGTGAACCTTCTTGGAGGATGTTTGCATATTCATTATTTTTTTTTTCTCCACCAACAGTCAGCGGCTGCGCGTACCACACGTTACAGTAACATAATAGAAAGCCGAGAAGCTAACTTGTTTGATGTCGCTTTTATATGCCCATTCTCCCCAGCCTTTGTGTCCGGTGCAGTCGTTGTGTTATTCATGTGGGCCTGTCCGACGGCAGAGAGAATGCTTAGTTCAGCATTTTACATTAATTAACTATTCGACGCAAAATATGTTAAACCTTTTTAGCTTGCCAGTTATAGACAATGTCAATTTCTCATGTTTTTAGATTGAAAAGTAGGCTAAACCATATTTGTTTCATCCATTGTAGGCAGATACAATCTGCCCATTTTCAGCACCTAGTGCGTGAGCTAGTTTCACTGACATCAACAACAGCACTACTTTTCTTTAGCATAAAAGCCCAAACCCTTTATGAAATGTTTAGCATATATTGTCGTTTTTAGGACGTATTGGTCAAACCCTTTATGAAATGTTTAGCATATATTGTCGTTTTTAGGACGTATTGGTTGTGCTGCCTACCTCCTAGGTGTTTTAGCCTTAGTGATGAATAAACGAGTTAAAACTATTTATTTTTAGCCAAAATATAGCTAGCTAAAATAGTTACATAAAAGGCTGTTCCTGCTACCTTAAATACAACTAATAACATGCACGGTCGACACGAGAGAATTTGACCAGGAGACATGCCCTGCCCCAAATAACCGAGAACAAGTGTATCTTTTGTTGCCGCCATTGTCTCGACTTTCGCGATGTGGTTTTCAGAGTTCGGATGAAAGAGTTGAAGTTTCGCCCCAAACGCCCGACTCACTCTTGTCTTGATTTATTTTTTTTGTGTGCGTCTGTATGGGTGGCGTTTGTTTACGCAGTCTGAATATATTAAAAACTTAATTAGAATGCCTAATTCGGGGAGGTTTCCTATATTTAAAAACAGTGCAGTCGAGCTCTCCGCCTCTCTCGTTTAGAATGATTCCCGTATTCAGTGTAGGTTTTGAATGCCGTTTTTTTTTTTAGCAATCCATGTCCGAGAGGCTTAGGTTACCTGTGCCAATGTTTTTCCTGGGGAGAGGTAGCGAGGCCCACTTCCGTGACAGTGAGGGGCAGAAGAGAGGCACAACCCATTAATGTTCTCGGTCTCATTTTGTTTAAAGGGCAGCCAACGGCTCCCACCCATTTTCTTTTCACATTCCGCTGTTTCACCGTGATAATAAACACTCCAGATTAACACAGAGTTCCCGAAGTAACCTACAAATTGTTTGCTCTCGATGTGATGTATTTTATGATGATTTTGATGAACTTTTATGAACATTCTATCTGGCCAGCAAACACATTTTCCAAAAGATTCGTGAACAAGGCCATTTTCTGCTTAGGCTAATGTTTGTGTGTGTCAACATTGTAGTTGTTGGTTACAACATAAGTTTTAAATTATTAAACATATGTTTATTCATATCGCTGTGTTGTGAAACCAGGCTGTCCTTGTCACTGTAAAACATCACTTGGGGTGGTCAATATATTTTTTTGTTGCTTTGGGAAGGATAGTGTGTTTTTTCCCCCTGGTTTACATTCACTTTAGCAGGTTTGACTGTATACTTTCTTCCATCCTAGCCAAAGTTCCTCATCTACTTGTATGTGCCTCCCTATATCAAGGTATTTTGGTACTCTGTCTATCCTACTCTCTTATCACCATTCATAGTGACAATAGTGGTAGGTGGATTGTTTGTCCAGATCTGCAATAGGCTAACTAGCAATCATACCACACATAAAAACATTCAAAGCTGCATCAATTTTCAATATGACTCCACAAGAAGAAATAGGAGTAGCGGAGAGGCAGCGGAGAGGCCAGGTGCATCATTGCGCATTAAATCATTAAAAAAGCTCTCCTATTGATCTTGTTTAGGGACAATACAATCATCCTTCCCAGGCTAGCCTACAACACAACAATGCAATGAATAATTGCATTATTGTTTTCAGGTGAGTACAAAATTCTACTCTAGGCTGCATTGAAAATGTCATTTGAATAACGGCAC
This sequence comes from Oncorhynchus tshawytscha, assembly GCF_018296145.1. Lineage (NCBI taxonomy): Eukaryota > Metazoa > Chordata > Actinopteri > Salmoniformes > Salmonidae > Oncorhynchus > Oncorhynchus tshawytscha. The sequence continues at coordinate 68,966,759 of NC_056431.1, read as the reverse complement.
AAAGTCCCGTGATTTGAATGTTTAATTCCATTTGGATCAGTTACTCTCGACAGTTTATGAGGTCGAGAAAGGCACAGTAGCAGGCCAGTCTGGTTGTATTTTCACTTCTGATACTTTCGATGCTCTGTCTGTTGTGGATCATCGTTCTCCCAAATCGCCCTATAATAATGTGGCCACATGCTCCCGGCAGACCCAGTTATTCAGGATAGCTTAATGCTCTTACTGCCTCCTCTCCAATTCGAGTGGCTATTCCTCGCGCACCTAGAACCTAATGCTTCAATATAGCCAAAATATTTGTAATTTAACTTTTTGACAAATACAAATATTCTCACACTTTGGTCCATAATAGTCTCATCATGTAGACTATACCTGCACTGTATCTGCGAGCGGTTGACTAGAGCGCATGTGGGCACATTCGCTATACCTACGTGACATTTTTAGTGACAAAATCATCAGTAGTTCTAGAGTTGAAAATGCAATGGAAACCCTTTTCAAATGTATTTTTTATTTTGAACATGAGAATTTAATTGAAAAGGTATTTTTTTGTTGTATACTATGTATTTACACACTGACCTTTATCCGCAACAAGTTAATTTGATGGAAACAACTTATTTTTTTGACCAAGTTTACATTTTTTTAATCATTTTTTGTTGTGCGGGTTACAGGTACATTATCCATTTAAATGTTTACGTTTATAACATGTACTCATAGGCTCCCACTCAAAAGAAGAAGGGAAACAATTCCAGAATACATAGAGAGTTTAAGTAAGAATACATTTCAGTATAAACAGGAAAAGAAAAGAAAAACATGTGGTCCTCCACTCCCGACCTTCCATTCCCCCGACCTTCCATTCCCCCAACCTTCCATTCCCCCAACCCCACCCAGCCAACATGTCACCATCCAAAGATTAAAATAGTAATATATAGTGCTGCCTGTCAGCAATAATTGTCTCTGATTAATTGAGAGATTCACAGAGCTATCATCACTAAGTAAATAATAGATACAAAGCATTGAATATTTACATTCATGCACTTCAAAATTAATTTAGTAACCCTTCCCCAGAAGTCTTTATCAGCAGGGCATTCCCACATCACATGTGCCTTCCTCATTTAGGGGACACAGTGAAGAGTTGGGGGAAATTTCATTGTGAAACGTTTCCTTGGTGTTAAATACAGTCTATGAACAAACTTAAATTGTATAAATTGACGGTTCGGATTATGGAATACCAAGGCCATATTTTTCCATAGTCTGTTCCAGTTAAAGGGTTGTTCAGATTCAATTAGATCTGTGGACCATACTTTTTTAATGGCTAGCTTAGAATATGAGCTTTCCAAAAGTTGTTTATACATTATAGAGATCAGTACTTTCAGGAGCCCAGATATATTTTTTAAATAAGTCCAATCATTGGATGGTTCGGTATTTGGGTTTCCCAAGGGACTCCACAGGCCAACATAGATGACCTAAATTGTAAATCTAGAAAAAAGGAGTTCCCTGGTAATGTGTATGTATCTTTAAAATCTTGGAATGTTCTCAAACCATTACTGTCCATGATATCTGCAAGCGCACGGATTCCACATTTGGACCATTGGGGGAAATGCAAAATGTAATTGTGTTAGCAATAATAGGACCAAAGCAAAGTTTACATTGTAACTTCAAATATATATATATATATATATAAGTTTACATTGTTTAAGGGATATATATATATATTATACAATGTAAACTTTATATATATATGAGTGAAGACTACCTCTTCCAGGGCAGTAGGAGACACCATATTTCTTTCTACTCAGCCAGGGGGCTGAAAAATAATGTACAATAATATATATAATATACAACTCTGATGGGAAAATGTACATATCGTTTGTTGTAAATATATTTTAGAATATTTGCATGAAATTTTGTCGCCAATTGGATGCAAACCTAGTTATAGACACCCTAAAGACTCTGGCAATTACGCTTTGATTATGCCTGCACATGAATGGTTCACCAGCAACCGCAAACATCTAAAGAAAAAGCTACAGATCAGCCAAAACAAGCTTGTAAGAATTGTACTTAAACTCATGTGGATGTTGAGCATTTTAAGCAGCTAGGCTGGCTGTCTGTGGAAAAAAGACTAGTATTAATTTACCTTGGTCTAGTCCACAGAATTATCACGGACTCAGCCCCCTGGTAACTATCAAACTATTTTTCCTTTGTTAGAGATGTCTACCAGCATAATACTGGAGCCAGAGACTTTAATATTCCCTGTTTTAAATATAAGAGTTTATCTGGTAAGAACACATTTTTATATTCCGGTGCTGTTGAGTGAAACAAACTACCACAGCAACCCAAAGCCATACTAACCATAATCACTTTTAAAAAATAATGTGAAAATCTGGCTGATGGCTGATGGAGACTTTTGAATGTATCCCTGTAATGTAATGTGTCTGTATCTATGATTTCCCCCCCTGGCTGAGTAGAGAGAGAAATATGGTGTCTCCTACTGCCGTGGAAGAGGTGGTCTTCACTGATATATCCCTTAAACAATGTCAACTTTGCTTTGGTCCTATTATTGCTAACACAATTTCATTTTCACATTCACCCTCCTTACTTCCTCCCAGTTCTACATCTCCACCACCCCCATTCCATCCCGAGAGTTCCAAACATGAATATTCATGAATGTAAACATAGTAATCGTGAATAATGCATTCTGTTCAGTAATAGATGCAGGGAATCAGAAAGGTGTGCATGAAGTACATACAGACGAGCTGTCCTAGAGTGGGAGTTAGAGAGGAGCATGTCATATGCAGATAGAGATGTTCTGTAAATGACTCGAATCAGACGGATAGAGAAGGGCATTTCCATGTAAAAGGACCCATGAGCACCAACATGTGAAGTTCATAGAGCCATATTAAATTGGGTGTCAAATGAAAGCTAAGAGTCTATATTTTGCGGAAATGAAGGCATGTATACATTTTTCAACCATTTTCCATCCTAAAAATGAGGCATAAGTAAATGCTTTGATTTCTGGATAAACAGATGGAAAAAGGTCTTATAAAACATCTACCTGAAAAAGTCTTGAACGGTATCAGAAATGCATCCAAACATAATGATGTTGACGTTAAGACCCCTGCCAACTAATACTTATATTTTGTTTTGGAGAAATTGTTTACCTTCTGTAAGTTTAAGAAATATTGACTTGTGACTTGTAATTCCGTTACAAAAAACTCACATATCTATGAGATATTTTCTAATTCCTCTCCATCATAAGGAGGTAGGATAATACAATTTCACAGTAGTAACAAGTAATGGTAGACCTACCAATTAGTTATAGTGATTTTACTGATTCCAATTTTGTTTATGAATTATTAAGTGATTAAAACTCGTAATTCTAACGGAATTTCCCCCCCAAAATTGAACAGAATTACTGCTACAGAATTGGCTACAATAGTCACAAATTGGGCTGTGTCGGTCATGGAATTTCTTTTCTGTTGGTAATAGTCATGCAAATAACTGCCGGTCTCAAGGTAATTGACAGTTAATTAACATAAACACATTTTAGCATCTCCAGGCCTCCACACATACAAGCCACGTACAAGACGCTTATGCGCATCTTTGGAACATCTACATTTGAAAAAGTCTAGTAAACACCATCACAATAAATTCACAATTTATTTTCAGTCAGGTCTAAAGAAACATGATATGAAGAAAATGTATTTAACTTGAATAGAATGTGAGTTGGCCTACTGTATGTTATCTGGCTATGTGCCATGACATAGGCTGTAATCTCATTTATTTATCATGCTTATAAGTGCAGTGCCATTATTTTATATACAATTATTTATTTTAGTAAGAAGAATACAATAGAAAGGATATTTTTCCCATTCCACAGTGAGTGTTATTATAAAGTTGCCATGTTGAGCGTAAAAGTCCTCATTTGAAACAGGTCCTAAATGTTAGATTTAGAGTTATTTGGAAACTTTAGTTGTGAATGATACAAACCTTAGAATGTCTTAGAAATCAAAACATAAATGGGGGGCATGATGTGACTAAAGGGTATTGATGATCTGACACTTTTCTCTCATCAAGTGATTATATTTTCACCCATCAGACTATCCTCAATTTAATCTGGTCTTTACTAATATGTAAAAATTAGTTTAGATTTAGAATAGCCCATTATCAAATGGGCAGGGGGGAAAAGACATCCGTATGCACTCTAATAACGAATGGAGGCCGCTATCCCGCAGTTAGTTTTTCAATCATGCTGGGTAGGCTACTCAGGTTTTATAGCGGAGCATATGCTTGATATGAACAGCTGAGAAATAAATATAGCAGCAGGTGGGATCCTCTTCTTTTTAGTGGCAACCATCAAACTCTGCTTTCACGTTGCATATAGAAATGTCTGGGCTTATAGGAAGCATAGTACTGAGTTCACACTCAAAGGTGATTACTAGAATGTGTTTAATTTAGCAGTATAGGCTAGCTAGATCAATTATGTACCAAAGGCATCTTAAATCTTTTATCATAATTTGTAGTTTTCCCCCCCGTGTGCGTAATATGCGGTAGGCTATAAGGCTTTGTATTGTATAACGGCACAGTCAATATTTTAATTCCGTTTTTTTCCTGGGCTCGGGCTCATATACGTATGTATAAGCTCTAATATGCATATGGGGGTTTTGAACGAATCATCACCTTAGAAAGCGCTGTCCATTTCGTTGTCAGGCTTTGAAACAACATCCACAACGGCCATGTTTTCCACTCAGTTTCAGCCTGTTGTTCAACTTTTTTCTTCAACTTGATCGATCACAGTGTGGTGAGTTTTAAAAGCATGATACTGTTTTGATGATAAGTGTTTGATGTGATTTCTGATTGCATTTGATGTCCACTGGGCATACTGTTATGTTCAGCTCATAACTGTTTTCTTTGTGTTTCTGTCATCTGGTGGTCAAACCAAGTGTTAAAACAGTTTGTCTGCCCTCTCTCTCTGTCTCTCTCTGTCTCTCTGTCTCTATGTCTCTCTCTGTCTCTCTCTCAATTCAATTCAATTTCAATTCAAGGGCTTTATTGGCATGGGAAACATGTGTTAACATTGCCAAAGCAAGTGAGGTAGATAATATATAAAGTGAAATAAACAATAAAAATTAACAGTAAACATTACACATACAGAAGTTTCAAAACAATAAAGACATTACAAATGTCATATTATATATATACAGTGTTTTAACAATGTACAAATGGTTAAAGGACACAAGCTAAAATAAATAAGCATAAATATGGGTTGTATTTACAATGGTGTGTGTTCTTCACTGGTTGCCCTTTTCTCGTGGCAACAGGTCACAAATCTTGCTGTTGTGATGGCACACTGGAATTTCACCCAGTAGATATGGGAGTTTATCAAAATTGGATTTGTTTTCGAATTCTTTGTGGATCTGTGTAATCTAAGGGAAATATGTCTCTCTAATATGGTCATACATTACTCTCTCTCTGTCTCTCTCTCTCTGTCTCTCTCTCTCTGTCTCTCTCTCTCTGTCTCTCTCTCTCTGTCTCTCTCTCTCTGTCTGTCTCTCTGTCTCTCTCTCTCTCTGTCTCTCTCTGTGTCTGTCTGTCTCTCTCTCTGTCTGTCTCTCTGTCTCTCTCTCTCTCTGTCTCTCTCTCTGTGTCTGTCTGTCTCTCTCTCTGTGTCTGTCTCTCTCTGTGTCTGTCTCTCTCTCTGTGTCTGTCTCTCTCTCTCTGTCTCTCTCTCTCTGTCTCTCTCTCTCTCTCTCTGTCTCTCTCTGTCTCTCTCTCTCTGTCTGTCTCTCTGTCTCTCTCTCTCTTTCTCTGTCTCTCTCTCTGTGTCTGTCTGTCTCTCTCTCTGTGTCTGTCTCTCTCTCTCTGTCTCTCTCTTTCACCCACCCAGTCTTTCTTTCTTTCTCCCCCCCAGTTAATGTCACCTCTTCCAGCTGTTTCTAACACCTACCGTGAGCCCCCTCTCTTTCCATTGACTGTAACCAGCATACTCACCCACTGAGCACCGACCGACACCGGACGTTGAAAGTAGAAGAAATTTGGTCAGTATTCTCTGGCCTTGATGTTATCGTCCACGACCGGACTGGACAAATCTGAACCTATCATATCAAAATAAAATTTTATTGGTCACATACACATGGTCAGCAGATGTTATTGCGAGTGTAGCAAAATGTTTATACTTAGTACAACTTATACTTAGTATAGTACAGGGAGTAGAGTACAGTCAATACAGTAGTATTTATTTATTTATTTTTATTTTACCTTTATTTAACCAGGTAGGCAAGTTGAGAACAAGTTCTCATTTACAATTGCGACCTGGCCATGATAAAGCAAAGCAGTTCGACAGATACAACGACACAGAGTTACACATGGAGTAAAACAAACATACAGTCAATAATACAGTATAAACAAGTCTATATATAATGTGAGCAAATGAGGTGAGAAGGGAGGTAAAGGCAAAAAATGCCATGGTGGCAAAGTAAATACAATATAGCAAGTACAACACTGGAATGGTAGTTTTGTAATGGAAGAATGTGCAAAGTAGAAATAAAAATAATGGGGTGCAAAGGAGCAAAATAAATAAATTAATTAAAATTAAATACAGTTGGGAAAGAGGTAGTTGTTTGGGCTAAATTATAGGTGGGCTATGTACAGGTGCAGTAATCTGTGAGCTGCTCTGACAGTTGGTGCTTAAAGCTAGTGAGGGAGATAAGTGTTTCCAGTTTCAGAGATTTTTGTAGTTCGTTCCAGTCATTGGCAGCAGAGAACTGGAAGGAGAGGCGGCCAAAGAAAGAATTGGTTTTGGGGGTGACTAGAGAGATATACCTGCTGGAGCGTGTGCTACAGGTGGGAGATGCTATGGTGACCAGCGAGCTGAGATAAGGGGGACTTTACCTAGCAGGGTCTTGTAGATGACATGGAGCCAGTGGGTTTGGCGACGAGTATGAAGCGAGGGCCAGCCAACGAGAGCGTACAGGTCGCAATGGTGGGTAGTATATGGGGCTTTGGTGACAAAACGGATTGCACTGTGATAGACTGCATCCAATTTGTTGAGTAGGGTATTGGAGGCTATTTTGTAAATGACATCGCCAAAGTCGAGGATTGGTAGGATGGTCAGTTTTACAAGGGTATGTTTGGCAGCATGAGTGAAGGATGCTTTGTTTCCGAAATAGGAAGCCAATTCTAGATTTAACTTTGGATTGGAGATGTTTGATATGGGTCTGGAAGGAGAGTTTACAGTCTAACCAGACACCTAAGTATTTGTAGTTGTCCACGTATTCTAAGTCAGAGCCGTCCAGAGTAGTGATGTTGGACAGGCGGGTAGGTGCAGGTGTCGATCGGTTGAAGAGCATGCATTTAGTTTTACTTGTATTTAAGAGCAATTGGAGGCCACGGAAGGAGAGTTGTATGGCATTGAAGCTTGCCTGGAGGGTTGTTAACACAGTGTCCAAAGAAGGGCCAGAAGTATACAGAATGGTGTCGTCTGCGTAGAGGTGGATCAGAGACTCACCAGCAGCAAGAGCGACCTCATTGTACTGTATATTGTACTGCACTGAACTATACTCTGCTTTACAGAATTCTACTGTACTCTGCTGTACTGCACTGAACTCTACTGTGCTCTGCTGTACTGCACTGAACTCTAGGGTGCTCTGCTGTACTGAACTACTGTACTGCACTGAACTCTATTGTGCTCTGCTGTACTGAACTACTGTGCTCTGCTGTACTGCACTGAACTAGTGTGCTCTGCTGTACTGCACTGAACTCTACTATGCTCTGCTGTACTGTACTCTGCTGTACTGTACTCTGAGTGTGCTCTGCTGTACTGCACTGAACTCTACTGTACTGCACTGAACTCTACTCTACTCTGCTGTACTGTACTCTGCTGTATTGCACTGAACTCTACAGTTCTGTATTGTATTGTACTCTACTGTTCTGTTCTGTATTGTACTCTACTGTTCTGTATTGTATTGTACTCTACTGTGAAACACGAGGAGAATAACATTCAAATTCAGAATGATGCATTTCTGTGTTGTACAAATTAGGGACCATCATGTAATTCCGTTAGCGGTTGTAAATCCACTTCATTTCTTCAAACTCTAGGTGCCATGTCATAGCTGACACCCCATTATATTTTTTATTTGAACTTTATTTAACCAGGCAAGTCAGTTAAGAACAAATTCTTATTTTCAATGACGGGGCAGAATGACAGATTTGTACCTTGTCAGCTCGGGGATTTGAACTTGCAACCTTCCGGTTACTAGTCCAACACTCTAACCACTAGGCTAGCCTGCCGCCCCTTTATGCAGACATCTTTGTATTTGAATTCAGAGCAAATATTTGACAACGTGGTCGTATTAAAACCCGAGGGGGATTTTACCGTAATTCTGTTATCAAAGTTGGCATCAGCACAGTTCTTCCAATAAATGTGTTTTTTGTACAAATAACAAATATAGCATAGCCAGAGAAAATATATAGCGTAGTTCAGGTATCTTTTAGAATGTACTATAATCAGGGTTGCCAGTGGCCCTGCTTGAAATGGGCTAGCCTACTCAAAAGAGAGGACAGAAATACATGATAGATAGGATCAGACACATCCTTACTCTGTTTACATTTTTTTTTGGGGGGGGGTAACAACTTACTTTTGAGTTGCACCAGCCTACCAACAGCTAGCCTACCTGTGACAAATGGAGAAACATTTGATCACCGTAGTTGTAGAACAGTGGAATGCCTTAATGCAGACACTGTAACATGCTAAGTACTGTTCTAACAAAGTAGTTTAGGCCCATAGGCTCGACTCGACTATGATATTAATGGGAACTTAGCTTGTAGTGTTGCAGTGACTTCCATACCATGGGTGAAGTTAAATGTCAGTGGAATTTGAATATATACTTATTATTCTGCGCTCGCTATGCCTCATGTCACGTTGAATGTCTCCATTCACATGAACTGTTCTGTTATATTCACTCTCAATAAAACCGCGCTAATGAGTTACCTATTTAAAATTCTCTCTGCTAAAATATTTGCATAATGCATTGGTCACGCTCCACATTTGGCTTTTGCAAGACACTAGCAACTGTGTTTTAAATAAAGTGCCTTTCTCCTTTACTTCTAATGTGTGTGTTGATATTTTCCTCTTTGTTTCTGAACCCTTCTGTTTTCTCTCTTTGTTCGGTTTTAAGAGAGGTAGAGTAGTGTACCGGTTTGGAAGGAGGAAGACTGTAGCTTGGTTATCTCTATGATATTTTTTTCTATCAACAAATGTAAGCCCACATGTTGTATTGATTGGTACCATTATATTCTGCCAGGCCCACTTATTCAGAGGCACCAATATTCCACCCTGATTGAACCATTATTTTAATTGTTTTAAATGAACCAGTTTCTGAGAACTGGTTCATGCAGGACATTTCAGTCATTAGCAAAAACAACCTGATATGGCCTTTTTGGTTGAGAAAAACATTGGAGAGTTGGTGGTTGAGACATACTTTCTATGGCTTTGAGAAAGAGGGTTTAAATGTTGTAACCTGGCCTAAATCGGCCTTCTGAAGAAAATGTTTAGTCATATAAGGTTCCTTGGCTGAAAAAGTACTCAAACAAACTAGGCTAATGCCCCCACTGGCTACTGTTTGGTTAGTCCTGACCAGGCCCCAGCATGGCTACTGTTTGGTTAGTCCTGACCAGGCCCCAGCATGGCTACTGTTTGGTTAGTCCTGACCAGGCCCCAGCATGGCTACTGTTTGGCTAGTCCTGACCAGGCCGCAGCATGGCTACTGTTTGGTTAGTCCTGACCAGGCCCCAGCATCACTACTGTTTGGTTAGTCCTGACCAGGCCCCAGCATCACTATTGTTTGGTTAGTCCTGAACAGGCCCCAGCATGGCTACTGTTTGGTTAGTCCTGACCAGGCCCCAGCATGGCTACTGTTTGGTTAGTCCTGACCAGGCCCCAGCACGGTTGCTGTTTGGTTAGTCCTGACCAGGCCCCAGCATCACTACTGTTTGGTTTGTCCTGACCAGGCCCCAGCACGGTTGCTGTTTGGTTAGTCCTGGCCAGGCCCCAGCACGGTTGCTGTTTGGTTAGTCCTGACCAGGCCCCAGCACGGTTGCTGTTTGGTTAGTCCTGACCAGGCCCCAGCACAGTTGCTGTTTGGTTAGTCCTGACCAGGCCCCAGCACGGTTGCTGTTTGGTTAGTCCTGACCAGGCCCCAGCATGGCTGCTGTTTGGTTAGTCCTGACCAGGCCCCAGCATCACTACTGTTTGGTTAGTCCTGACCAGGCCCCAGCATCACTACTGTTTGGTTAGTCCTGACCAGGCCCCAGCATCACTACTGTTTGGTTAGTCCTGACCAGGCCCCAGCACGGTTGCTGTTTGGTTAGTCCTGGCCAGGCCCCAGCACGGTTGCTGTTTGGTTAGTCCTGACCAGGCCCCAGCACGGTTGCTGTTTGGTTAGTCCTGACCAGGCCCCAGCACGGTTGCTGTTTGGTTAGTCCTGACCAGGCCCCAGCACGGTTGCTGTTTGGTTAGTCCTGACCAGGCCCCAGCACGGTTGCTGTTTGGTTAGTCCTGACCAGGCCCCAGCACGGTTGCTGTTTGGTTAGTCCTGACCAGACCCCAGCATGGCTGCTGTTTGGTTAGTCCTGACCAGGCCCCAGCATCGCTACCTGTTTGGTTAGTCCTGGCCAGGCCCCAGCATCACTACTGTTTGGTTTGTCCTGACCAGGCCCCAGCATCACTACTGTTTGGTTGACCAGGCCCCAGCATCACCTGTTTGGCCTGGGTCCCCAGCATCACTACTGTTTGGTTAGTCCTGACCAGGCCCCAGCATCACTACTGTTTGGTTCGTCCTGACCAGGCCCCAGCATCACTACTGTTTGGTTAGTCCTGACCAGGACCCAGCATCACTACTGTTTGGTTAGTCTACTGTCCTCAGGTCTGATTTGTCATGTCCTTTGTTCAGTCTCTGTTCGTCCTGGTCAATGGTGTGAAGTATTTTGTGAAGGAGTGGTTGGAATAGTTGTAGTTGGGGAGCAGAGAAAAGGAAAGAAGGTATAGTTTTCTGTTGAGGATTCTCTGAGCAAGGCTATGCTCCACGTTCGTACCCTCTTTTTCAGAGATCTATCCACCCCAGCAGTAGGAGATTTGGTGGTGAGAAATACTTGCTGTGGCTTTGAAAAAGAGGGTTTAAGTGTTGTAACCTGGCCTAAATCGGTCTTCTGAAGAAAATTGAGATTTAATTCTAACATTGCTTTGACACCCCACTCTGTCAGTCGGGCGCCTGCCTGTCCGCCACATTATGTTCCAGGGTATGTTCTTCTACGCTGAATTGACAAAGAGAGAGGGGGGGGAAGCCAGCTGAACACGAAAAACGTATCTAATGGAATTTAAAGCTAATCTAAATATGCTAATCTTCACACGCTTCATAAACAGCCGATAGTACCCGTTGCCCCCCTTCTCTCTATTTCTCTCAGTAGTTGTGCAGAGTGGAATGGCATAGCCACGAGGGGTCCGTCAGTAATGACAGACCCCTCATTAATAGCCCGGCCTGGTCTCTGTGTCTCCTGGGGGAGTTTGGGACCAGCAGTCCGAGCCATTCTATTAGTTCTATTAGCGCCCTCCACCTGTCCATGCCAACGTTCCCAGACCACTGCTCGAAAATCCTCACACTGAATTCTGGGAAGTTGTTTCGCATCCTTTTTTACCAGGCCCTCTTAGCTAATTAATCTGTGGCTTGCATTCTGCCGGTAATTGGGTTTGTTCTGTTCCCCTCCCCCTCCAGCCTACGCTGTATGCCTGTTTTGAGCCCATCTCTTTTTTCCCCTCTCCTATTCCCCTGTTTTTTTTATCATCCTCCAAAAGCCATCCAATTAATATGCTAATGAGATAATACATATTTATGGTGGTTTTAAATTATGCAGACAGCTTTCAGAGCCCGGTGTGAAACGAGTCACTCGCAGAACTTCAAAGCCTTGCATCGCTAACGAGGCAGGGCTTGATTTGCATACTGCTTTAATCAGCTGAATACTGATTATACTTCATTATAAGGTGTGGGGGAGAGAGGAGTGGGGGAGAGAGGAGAGGGGGAGAGAGCTGCCAGCTGCAATCGTTTATTTTTCCTTCCAGAGAGAGAGAACTTTTCCAGTAGTCGTGACAATCCTCGTGCGTACAGGAGACAGAGAGAGAGAGTCGGAGAAGAAGAGGGGGACCATTGCAAAGGAAAGAGAAAGGTAGAGAAAGAGAGGAGAAAGGTAGAGAAAGAGAGGAGAAAGGTAGAGAAAGAGAGGAGAAAGGTAGAGAAAGAGAGGAGAAAGGTAGAGAAAGAGAGGAGAAAGGTAGAGAAAGAGAGGAGAAAGGTAGAGAAAGAGAGGAGAAAGGTAGAGAAAGAGAGGAGAAAGGTAGAGAAAGAGAGGAGAAAGGTAGAGAAAGAGAGGAGAAAGGTAGAGAAAGAGAGGAGAAAGGTAGAGAAAGAGAGGAGAAAGGTAGAGAAAGAGAGGAGAAAGGTAGAGAAAGAGAGGAGAAAGGTAGAGAAAGAGAGGAGAAAGGTAGAGAAAGAGAGGAGAAAGGTAGAGAGAGAAAAAGAGCTGTTAGTCTAAACCCTGTTGGGTTTCGTGGAGTACTGTGTGTGTGTGTGTGTGTGTGTGTGTGTGTGTGTGTGTGTGGTTGGTTGGTTGGTTGGTTGGTTGGTTGGTTGGTTGGTTGTACTGGACTCAGCTCGCTGACCAGTGGAAAGTAGAGTGGGAGGGGCAGTGTGCCGACTGTACAGCCTGACGGAGGGTCAGGCTTGGTTCCACCGGACAATCTGCTGTCTCTAGCTTTTGCAACCATGCTTGAAAATAAAGGGGCACCAGAAGTGGGTGAGTCGTGGGGTCCGATGTAGTGTGTTTGTGTGCGGATGTGTGTATGTGAGAGAGAGAGATCATCAAGGACCAAGTCAAAAGGGGGGAAAATGTACTCTTGCTGGGCTTTTATGGATGTAAACACATGCTCCAGGGTCTCTGTTATTTGCCATTTGCTTGGTTGAGGATGTTGATTATCACTGTATTTAATGGGGCTTTCTAATAAGTTGGAAAATGTAGGCGCCCACAAAGAAATTTAGGCGCACAATGGAAAGTATTTGAGGTATTTTCAAGGCGCACTGGTGCTCCTACAGCTAAATATTTAGGAGCACATGCAAGTCAAATGGTTGCATTGTAGAGCTCTATTACTGTGTGTGTGTGTGTGTGTGTGTGTGTGTGTGTGTGTGTGTGTGTGTGTGTGTGTGTGTGTGTGTGTGTGTGTGTGTGTGTGTGTGTGTGTGTGTGTGTTTATTAGAAAACATTATCGTGCTCTGTTGAAGGAGTGGGATGTGTCTAGTGTCATTATAGTAGGGTAGAAGACATCCGATCTTTATAAGATGTGGGCTTTAGGGGCTGTTTTGGGATGGGATGGTGGGGGCGTCGATTTTAGAGGGTCAATGACCGTCGAGTAAAATTCTCTCTGTCTGCCTCTTCCAGATTCTAGAATGAGTAATGCGTCAGAAACGAGTAAATGTGGAATGGAGAGTCAGAGTGGGGACGGCAACACAGGTGAGTTACCTGTTGTGACCTGCCACTGCTTTGCTCTGCCTGGTCTGTAACTCCTTCAACTGGTCACAAACGGATTACGAAAAGGACCTTGGTTCATTAGGCTATAAGTTCAGTTAATGGTCTTCTGTTTGAAAACCCTTGGTCCTTTTTGTTGCCCTCTGAACACATGCCGGGGTCTGCACTTTGCACACAGCCGTGTGTGTGTGTGTGTGTGTGTGTGTGGCAACCTAACGGCATGAGAGGTTCAGTGAGTTGTTGTTGTGCTGTAATTAGAGGCTACTTTTATTTTATTTAACCTTTTATTTAACCAGGTAGGCTAGTTGAGAACACCTTTATTTAACCAGGTAGGCCAGTTGAGAACACCTTTATTTAACCAGGTAGGCCAGTTGACAGCAAGTTCTCATTTACAGGGGAAAATGTACTCTTGCTGGGCTTTTATGGATGTAAACACATGCTCCAGGGTCTCTGTTGCCATTTCTGCGACCTGGCCAAGATAAAGCAAAGCAGTGCGACACAAACAACAACACAGAGTTACACATGGAATAAACAAACATACACTCAATAATACAATAGAAAAAGTATATATACAGTGTGTGCAAATGAGGTAAGATAAGGGAGGTAAGGCAATAAATAGGCCATAGTGGCGAAATAATTACAATATAGCATTTAAACACTGGAATGGTAGATGTGCAGAAGATGAGTGTGCAAGTAGAGATACTGGGGTGCAAGGAGCTAAATAAATAAATAAATAACAGTATGGGGATGAGGTAGTTGGATGGGCTATTTACAGATGGGCTATGTATAGGTGCAGTGATCTGTGAGCTGCTCTGACTGCTGGTGCTTAAAGTTAGTGAGGGAGATATGAGTCTCCATCTTCAGTGATTTTTGTAGTTCGCTCCAGTCATTGGCAGCAGAGAACTGGAAGGAAAGGCGGTGCTTGTGTTACTTCAGCACTTGTGTTATGTCAGTGTGTGCATTATTTTCACACGTGTTGATCTGTGTGTGCTATGTGAAACGGGGGGGGTGAGAGGGTGCTATGTGAAACTGAGGGGGGTGAGAGGGTGAATCTGGGAGGGGTGAGAGAGTGCTATGTGAATCTGGGAGGGGTGAGAGAGTGCTATGTGAATCTGGGGGGTGAGAGAGTGCTATGTGAAACTGGGGGGGGTGAGAGGGTGCTATGTGAAACTGGGGGTGAGAAGGTGCTATGTGAAACTGGGGGTGAGAGGGTGCTATGTGAAACTGTGGGGGGGTGTGAGAAGGTGCTATGTGAAACTGAGGGGGGTGAGAGGGTGCTATGTGAATCTGGGAGGGGTGAGAGAGTGCTATGTGAAACTGGGGGGTGAGAGAGTGCTATGTGAAATGGGGGTTGAGAGAGTGCTATGTGAATCTGGGGGTGAGAGAGTGCTATGTGAAACTGGGGGGTGAGAGAATGCTATGTGAAATTGGGGGTGAGAGTGCTATGTGAATCTGGGGGGGTGAGAGAATGCTATGTGAAATTGGGGGGGGTGAGAGTGCTATGTAAACAGGGTGAGAGAGTGCTATGTGAACTGGGGGGGTGAGAGAGTGCTATGTGAACTGGGGGTGAGAGAATGCTATGTGAATCTGGGGGTGAGAGTGCTATGTGAAACTGGGGGGTGAGAGGGTGAATCTGGGAGGGGTGAGAGAGTGCTATGTGAATCTGGGAGGGGTGAGAGAGTGCTATGTGAATCTGGGGGTGAGAGAGTGCTATGTGAAACTGGGGGTGAGAGGGTGCTATGTGAAACTGGGGGTGAGAAGGTGCTATGTGAAACTGGGGGGTGAGAGGGTGCTATGTGAAACTGGGGGTGTGAGAAGGTGCTATGTGAAACTGAGGAAAGGGGGTGAGAGGGTGCTATGAATCTGGGAGGGGTGAGAGAGTGCTATGTGAAACTGGGGGTGAGAGAGTGCTATGTGAAATGGGGGTTGAGAGAGTGCTATGTGAATCTGGGGGGTGAGAGAGTGCTATGTGAAACTGGGGGGGTGAGAGAATGCTATGTGAAATTGGGGGGGGTGAGAGAGTGCTATGTGAATCTGGGGGGGGTGAGAGAATGCTATGTGAAATTGGGGGTGAGAGTGCTATGTAAACAGGGGGTGAGAGAGTGCTATGTGAACTGGGGGGGGTGAGAGAGTGCTATGTGAACTGGGGGGTGAGAGAATGCTATGTGAATCTGGGGGTGAGAGAGTGCTA
Organism: Oncorhynchus tshawytscha; assembly: GCF_018296145.1. Taxonomy (NCBI): domain Eukaryota; kingdom Metazoa; phylum Chordata; class Actinopteri; order Salmoniformes; family Salmonidae; genus Oncorhynchus; species Oncorhynchus tshawytscha. The sequence goes on along the minus strand of NC_056431.1, from coordinate 68,951,005 downwards.
TGTGAAACTGGGGGAGGGGGTGAGAGAATGCTATGTGAAATGGGGGGGTGAGAGAGTGCTATGTGAACTGGGGGTGAGAGAGTGCTATGTGAACTGGGGGGGGTGAGAGAGTGCTATGTGAATCTGGGGGGGTGAGAGAGTGCTATGTGAACTGGGGGGTGTGAGAAGGTGCTATGTGAAACTGGGGGGTGAGAGGGTGCTATGAATCTGGGGGGGTGAGAGAGTGCTATGTGAAACTGGGGGTGAGAGAGTGCTATGTGAAATGGGGGGTTGAGAGAGTGCTATGTGAATCTGGGGGGTGAGAGAGTGCTATGTGAAACTGGGGGTGAGAGAATGCTATGTGAAATTGGGGGTGAGAGAGTGCTATGTGAATCTGGGGGGGTGAGAGAATGCTATGTGAAATTGGGGGGGTGAGAGTGCTATGTAAACAGGGGGTGAGAGAGTGCTATGTGAACTGGGGGGTGAGAGAGTGCTATGTGAACTGGGGGGGTGAGAGAATGCTATGTGAATCTGGGGGTGAGAGAGTGCTATGTGAAACTGGGGGAGGGGGTGAGAGAATGCTATGTGAAATTGGGGGTGAGAGAGTGCTATGTGAACTGGGGGTGAGAGAGTGCTATGTGAACTGGGGGGTGAGAGAGTGCTATGTGAATCTGGGGGTGAGAGAGTGCTATGTGAACTGGGGGTGAGAGAATGCTATGTGAATCTGGGGGTGAGAGAGTGCTATGTGAAACTGGGGGGTGAGAGAATGCTATGTGAAATTGGGGGGGTGAGAGAGTGCTATGTGAACTGGGGGGGTGAGAGAGTGCTATGTGAAATTGGGGGGTGAGAGAGTGCTATGTGAACTGGGGGTGAGAGAGTGCTATGTGAAACTGGGGGGGTGAGAGTGCTATGTGAAGGGGGTGAGAGAGTGCTCTGTGAAGGGGGTGAGAGAGTGCTATGTGAAGGGGGGTGAGAGAGTTCTATGTGAATAGGGGGTGAGAGTGCTATGTAAACAGGGGGTGAGAGAGTGCTATGTGAACGGGGGGGTGAGAGAGAGTGCTATGTGAACGGGGGGGTGAGAGAGTGCTCTGTGAAGGGGGTGAGAGAGTGCTATGTGAAGGGGGTGAGAGAGAGTTCTATGTGAATAGGGGGGTGAGAGTGCTATGTGAAGGGGGTGAGAGAGTGCTCTGTGAAGGGGGGTGAGAGAGTGCTATGTGAAGGGGGTGAGAGAGAGTTCTATGTGAATAGGGGTGGGGTGAGAGTGCTATGTAAACAGGGGGTGAGAGAGTGCTATGTAAACGGGGGGTGAGAGAGAGAGTGCTATGTGAACGGGGGGGGTGAGAGTGCTATGTAAACAGGGGGTGAGAGAGTGCTATGTAAACGGGGGGGTGAGAGTGCTATGTAAACAGGGGGTGAGAGAGTGCTATGTGAATAGGGGGTGAGAGTGCTATGTAAACGGGGGGGTGAGTGAGAGAGTGCTATGTAAACGGGGGGGAGAGAGAGAGTGCTATGTGAACGGGGGGGGTGAGAGTGCTATGTAAACAGGGGGTGAGAGAGTGCTATGTAAACGGGGGGGGGGTGAGAGTGCTATGTAAACAGGGGGTGAGAGAGTGCTATGTGAACGGGGGGGGGTGAGAGTGCTATGTAAACAGGGGGTGAGAGAGTGCTATGTGAAACGGGGGGTGAGAGAGTGGGGGGTGAGAGAGTGCTATGTGACGGGGGGGTGAGAGTGCTATGTAAACAGGGGGTGAGAGAGTGCTATGTGAATGGGGGGGTGAGAGTGCTATGTAAACAGGGGGTGAGAGAGTGCTATGTGAAACGGGGGGGGTGAGAGTGCTATGTGAACGGGGGGGGTGAGAGTGCTATGTAAACAGGGGGTGAGAGAGTGCTATGTGAAACGGGGGGGTGAGAGTGCTATGTAAATGGGGGGGTGAGAGAGTGCTATGTGAACGGGGGGTGTGAGAGAGAGTGCTATGTGAACGGGGGGGGTGAGAGTGCTATGTAAACAGGGGGTGAGAGAGTGCTATGTGAACGGGGGGGTGAGAGAGAGTGCTATGTAAACAGGGGGGTGAGAGTGCTATGTAAACAGGGGGTGAGAGAGTGCTATGTGAACGGGGGGGTGAGAGTGCTATGTGAAACGGGGGGTGAGAGAGAGTGCTATGTGAAACGGGGGGGAGAGAGAGAGTGCTATGTGAACGGGGGGTGAGAGTGCTATGTAAACAGGGGGTGAGAGAGTGCTATGTGAAACGGGGGGGGGGGTGAGAGTGCTATGTAAACAGGGGGTGAGAGAGTGCTATGTGAAACGGGGGTGAGAGAGAGTGCTATGTGAACGGGGGGGGGGAGAGAGTGCTATGTGAAACGGGGGGGTGAGAGAGAGTGCTATGTGAAACGGGGGGGTGAGAGAGTGCTATGTGAAACGGGGGGGGTGAGAGTGCTATGTGAAACGGGGAGGGGGGTGAGAGTGCTATGTAAACGGGGTGAGAGAGTGCTATGTGAAACGGGGGGGTGAGAGTGCTATGTGAACGGGGGGGGGGGGCTGAGAGTGCTATGTGAAACGGGGGGGTGAGAGTGCTATGTGAAACGGGGGGGGTGAGAGTGCTATGTAAACAGGGGGTGAGAGAGTGCTCTGTGAAGGGGGGTGAGAGAGTGCTATGTGAAACGGGGGGGGTGTGAGAGTGCTATTATTTTCCTCGTCTGATGACTTGATTGCTTTTCTGTTCTCAGAAATCCAAACGAATGGACTGGACTTTCAGAGGCAGACGCTTCAGACCACAAGCGCAATCACCAACGCTCACACACAGGCTCTCCTCCAACAGGTAACAGCGACACACAGGAACAGTGCATTTAAATGAGTTAGGCTCTCTCGGTATCGGCTAGGAACAAGGCAGATTAATCAACCCTGTATGCTAATTAGCTGCTCTGCGGTTGCTTGGAAACAGATGGCGGAGAATATGCAAATCTATGCAGAATTCACATGCACTGCATAACATTTAAAAAACATTTTTTTTGATTAACTTCTTCACTCACCCCCTCCCTTCTTCCTTCCCCCTCTCCTTCCTCTCGCTGGGCTGCAGTACATTTCAAACACCCACCCCCCTTCCTGCTTTTCTCATGTAGATAATTTTCTGTTAAGACAATACCTTCAATTTTTTATTTTACCTTTATTTTACTAGGCAAGTCAGTTAAGAACAAATTCTTATTTTCAATGACGGCCTAGGAACAGTGGGTTAACTGCCTGCTCAGGGGCAGAACGACAGATTTGTACCTTTGTCAGCTCAGGGGTTTGCAACCTTCCGGTTACTAGTCCAACGCTCTTAACCACTAGGCTACCCTGGCGCCCCAATAGGTTACCTAGTATTGAAACCCTGTGTTTGTGGATATCTGTCAGTGGGAGTGTGTTTTGTCTTGGTGTGTAGATGTTTTTCCACGTCTTCTACACTCCAAGGTTGAAAAGTAAAGTATGGGTCTTTTCTCTAATCAAGAATCTAACAACTAGATTTTTGGCTTCTGTATACAATAAGTAGCAGTCAACATCATTATTTATTTAAAAACATGGGTGTACAGAGAACTGACGACTTGTGATAAATGCAATGTCTCGAGACTGGACTAAACCGCAACATGCAGTTGTAAAAGAATGCAGATATATTCGGACTGGAAAAGAGTATTGCACTCAGTTTACAGTCAGAGTTTACACAGAGTTTACACAGACCACGAGTCTGTTTCTATATGATATGATGTCTTCTGGGAAGGTTATCCTATCTATATGAGGTTATCCTATATAATAAAGGTTAATTAAATAAAACATGAGGTTATCCTATATGAGTTTATCCTATATGAGTTTATGCTATATGAGTTTATCCTATATGAGTTTATCCTATATGAGGTTATGCTATATGAGTTTATCCTATATAAGGTTATGCTATATGAGTTGAGTTTATGCTATATGAGTTTATCCTATATGAGTTTATCCTATATGAGGTTATGCTATATGAGTTTATCCTATATAAGGTTATGCTATATGAGTTTATCCTATATGAGTTTATGCTATATGAGTTTATCCTATATGAGTTTATCCTATATGAGGTTATGCTATATGAGTTTATCCTATATAAGGTTATGCTATATGAGTTTATCCTATATGAAGTTATGCTATATGAGCTTATCCTATATAAGGTTATGCTATATGAGTTTATCCTATATAAGGTTATGCTATATGAGTTTATCCTATATAAGGTTATGCTATGTACTCTGCTTCTAGTCCAAGTCAGAAGACTCGGGTGCAATTCCGACCTCCGTCCAGCAGGGGGTGCTGCCTCAGGCCCAGCTCATGCTGGCTGGGGGACAGATAGCTGGAGTAAGTGGCATGCTGTCTGCCTGCCTGCTTGCCTGTCAGTTCATCTGTCTGTCTGTAATGTGATGGATCTCTATGGCCTTCTTGTCTCATCTCCCTCATCTGCCCTGATCTGAAAGAACAGCAAATGCCCATTAGGCATCGTCCACCATGATGCTTTCACTGTTCTTAGATCAGAGCTGATAAAGAGAAGAACACACACACACAGAGAGAGAGAGAGAGGGTGTTGTTATGTCCAAATACAATTTTTTTTGTTTCCTCTCCTTAGTGACCAGTGATTCATATAAAGATTGGATGGGAATTGATCTACCTATCATATGCATTCCATTAATTCCTGCTATGATCAGTGTGGAGTATAACCTGCTTGTGCATGCAGATCATGTCAACTCCCCTGACACACATTACCCTGGTACCATCTGTGCGTGTGTGTGCGTGAGCCCAGGTGTCATGCTCATCCGTGATCATTCTGTTGCTGTCACATTGCCAGCATGTCCTCACATGTGGCCTGAGGGTCAGACAGCCAGTGGCTGTGACGTCTTCATCCAGTAAAGCTTCACAGCAAAGTCATCTTCTGTCCAAAAGCACGAGTCCTTTCCTCTCTCCATCTCTTGGCCCCTGGACACGCCGTCACTGCATCACATGTACTGCTTGACGTTGTATTCATTTGAAACATGAAAATCCTTTGACTTTTGAAATAAATAGTTAGGACAACCTACTGTTTCTCTTCTTCCCTGCTGTCTCTTTATTTCTCACACCGCTTTACCCTCTCTCCACAATACGTCATCTCTCGCTTTCTATCTCCCTCTTTCTCTCTGCCCCCTCCTCCTCTCCCACTCTACCATGTCCTCCTCTCGCTTTCTATCTCCCTCTCTCTCTCTTACCTCCTCTCCCACTCTACCATGTCCTCCTCTCGCTTTCTATCTCCCTCCCCTGCTCCTCTCTTACCTCTTCCTCTCCTCTCCTCTCCCCTGCTCCCCTGCTCTCTCTTACCTCTTCCTCTCCCCTCTCCCCTGCTACCCTTCCTCTCTTACCTCTTCCTCTTCCCTCCTCCCCTGCTCCTCTCTCTTACCTCTTCCCTCTTCCCCTGCTCCTCTCTCCCCTCCTCTCCTCTCCCCTGCTCCTCTCTCTTACCTCTTCCTCTCCTCTCCCCTGCTCCTCTCTCTTACCTCTTCCTCTCCTCTCCCCTGCTCCTCGCTCTAGTTGACCCTGTCTCCAGCGCAGCAGCAGTTGTTGTTGCAACAGGCCCAGGCCCAGCTCCTAGCAGCAGCCATGCAGCAGCAGTCAGCCAGCCAGCAGAGCAGCACTACGGGGGCCAGCATCTCTGCCTCTGCAGCCACCCCTATCACACAACTGCCCCTGTCCCAGCCCATCCAGATCACCTCTGTAAGAGATTCGCACACACACACACACACACACACACACACACGAGAACCCGCATGTGCGCAAACACACACGCACACACACAGAGACAGGTAGACACACACAAACACACCACATCATCACTAGGGCTAGATGGAATCTGCAGGGGGCAGAGTATCCTGCTACCTCTAGAATGGGGTGTGAAATAAATAAAAAACTATGTAATGATGTCAAACCCAATACTGTTCCACTATATATCATATACCAACCACAGTGTCATCATTAATTAATTGAATATGCAGGAACCATGGAGCTCTGGAGGTAATGTTCACATCGTTCCCCCTCAGATTCCCTCTGGTTCTACCCATCTTCCAGGCCAGCTAAGCCAGCTGGGATACCCCTATGAGATGGCGACCTTCAGCAGTTACCTACCTGTAGTACTCCTTTTTAAATCACTGTTACATGAATGACTGGACCTGTATAATGTCACTGTAGTGGTACATCTGTAAAACAGTATAGTAGGAATGAGTGTGGTTTTTTTCCTGTAGCACATTAGAACCTGATCTCCATGTGGAAGCTTGATGAGAACCTTCCTCTGTTGATCTCTGCAGTATGAAGCTAGAAGGGAGACCTTTGAAGCCCTGTACCACTCTTACCTTTAGGACTATAGCCTGCTTGTTAATACTGTTTTACCTCTAGATACGAAGGCTCCATGTTTGTGTGAGATGAACAACAACAGCATGAAGTGATTTGTGTATACCTGTAGTAATGTGTGCTCCTCTCCTGGTGTGTGTGAGGACGTTCAGCAGTTACAACAGCTGCAGCAGCAGAACCTGACCATGCCCCAGTTTGTCCTGGTTCAGCCTGGCCACCACATCGCTACCCAGCTGCAGCCTGGCCAGTTCATCATCTCACAGTCACCACAGGGCCAGCAGAGTATGTACCACACACACACACACACACACACTCCACGCACGCACGCACGCACGCACGCACGCAGATACACCCACACGAACACAGGCACGCGCACATATACTCTCACCCTCCCTTTATGCCTCTTAAAAGTTCTCCATTATTCCCTCAACAGGTCTCCTGCAAGCCCAGAGTCTTCTAACTCAACTACCTCAAAGCCAAGCCAACCTCCTGCAGACTCATCCCAGCATCACGCTCTCCACACAGGTCAGACACTACAGATACGGCTACCATGTTTCAAACCTTTCGAGTTTAAACCATGTTTAGTTTGTCTAACCCCATACACACCCCATCTTGTAGCCAGCGACTCCAACCCGCACGATAGCAGCCACTCCCATCCAGCCTCTGTCCCACAGCCAGACCTCGCCCCCTAAACGCCTGGCCACGCCCAGTCTGGAGGAGCCCAGTGACCTGGAGGAGCTGGAACAGTTTGCCAAGACCTTCAAACAGAGACGCATCAAACTGGGCTTCACACAGGTGTGTGTGTGTGGTTGGGGTTGTCAGGGAGCTGTAGGAAGGTGTGTGTGTGTGTGTGGTTGGTTGGGGTTGTCAGGGAGCTGTAGGAAGGTGTGTGTGTGTGTGTGTGTGTGGTTGGGGTTGTCAGGGAGCTGTAGGAAGGTGTGTGTGTGGTTGGGGTTGTCAGGGAGCTGTAGGAAGGTGTGTGTGTGTGTGTGGTTGGGGTTGTCAGGGAGCTGTAGGAAGGTGTGTGTGTGTGTGGTTGGGGTTGTCAGGGAGCTGTAGGAAGGTGTGTGTGTGTGTGTGGTTGGGGTTGTCAGGGAGCTGTAGGAAGGTGTGTGTGTGGTTGGGTTTGTCAGGGAGCTGTAGGAAGGTGTGTGTGTGTGTGTGTGTGTGTGTGTGTGTGTGTGTGGTTGGGGTTGTCAGGGAGCTGTAGGAAGGTGTGTGTGTGGTTAGGGTTGTCAGGGAGCTGTAGGAAGGTGTGTGTGTGGTTGGGGTTGTCAGGTAGCTGTAGGAAGGTGTGTGTGTGGTTGGGGTCGTCAGGTAGCTGTAGGAAGGTGTGTGTGTGTTTGGGGTTGTCAGGGAGCTGTAGGAAGAGGTGTGTGTGTGGTTGGGGTTGTCAGGGAGCTGTAGGAATGTGTGTGTGTAGTTGGGGTTGTCAGGGAGCTGTAGGAAGGTGTGTGTGTGTGGTTGGGGTTGTCAGGGAGCTGTAGGAAGGTGTGTGTGTGTGTGTGGTTGGGGTTGTCAGGGAGCTGTAGGAAGGTGTGTGTGTGTGTGTGTGTGTTTGGGGTTGTCAGGGAGCTGTAGGAAAGTGTGTGTGGTTGGTTGGGGTTGTCAGGGAGCTGTAGGAAGGTGTGTGTTTGGGGTTGTCAGGTAGCTGTAGGAAGAGGTGTGTGTGGTTGGGGTTGTCAGGTAGATGTAGGTAGAGTGTGTGTGTGTGTGTGGTTGGGGTTGTCAGGTAGCTGTAGGAAGGTGTGTGTGTGTGTGTGGTTGGGGTTGTCAGGGAGCTGTAGGAAGGTGTGTGTGTGTGGTTGGGGTTGTCAGGGAGCTGTAGGAAGGTGTGTGTGTGGTTGGGGTTGTCAGGGAGCTGTAGGAAGGTGTGTGTGTGTGTGGTTGGGGTTGTCAGGTGTGTGTGTGTGTGGTTGGGGTTGGGGGCTGTAGGAAGGTGTGTGTGTGGTTGGGGTTGTCAGGGAGCAGTAGGAAGGTTTGTATGATAACAGCAGAGTTGTCCCTTACCCTCTCTCTGTCTCCCCCAGGGAGATGTTGGCCTGGCTATGGGCAAGCTGTACGGTAACGACTTCAGCCAGACCACCATCTCCCGCTTCGAGGCCTTGAACCTGAGCTTTAAGAACATGTGCAAGCTGAAGCCACTGCTGGAGAAGTGGCTCAACGATGCAGGTTTGTCCCTGAGCTGACCGCCAGCCCTGTGTGTGTGCTGTATTGTGTGCTGTATTGTGTGCTGTATTGTGTACGTACATATACCTGGTCTTTACCTTTGTCCCTGTCCTTTGTCGCGGTGCTGTTTATGCAGACAATCTGTCGTCTGACCAGGCCCTGTCCAGCCCCAGCGCCCTGGGCTCCCCTGGCCTGGGTATGGAGGGGCTGAACCGCCGACGCAAGAAGAGGACCAGCATCGAGACCAACATCCGTTTGGCCTTAGAAAAGAGATTTCTGGAAGTGAGTGACATTTCATATTCTAGATTATCTCTCAGGAACTGCCCCATACTGAAAGGGAATCCCTGGGGTTTTGCCCTCTTCAAGCAGAACCAAAAACCTACCTCTGAGGAGATCACCATGATCGCCGACCAGCTCAACATGGAGAAGGAGGTGATCCGGGTGTGGTTCTGTAACCGCCGGCAGAAAGAAAAGAGGATCAACCCCCCTAGTGGTGGATATAGCAACACCGGGACAGGCAGCAGCCCCATCAAAACCATCTTCACCCCTACGACCCCCCTGGTATGGACAACACACACTGGCATGTACCACACACACACACAAAGTGTTTTTTCCTATTCCATGTTCAACCCCTCTCCTTCTCCTTCCCTGTTGCAGGTGGCCAGTACGGCCAGCCTTGTGACCAGTAACACACCGACCACACTGACTGTAAACCCAGTGATGCCTCTCAACAGCACCAGCGTGTCTGGCCTGACCTTCACAGGTGCACAGGGAAAGGGACAGGATCATATTTAGCTAGGAATCAAGCAATATTCTCTTCCCATTTCCCACCTTCTGGTCCTCAAATACTAAACACCAGTCTCCCGTTCTGTCCCAGGCACGACCATAGGAGCGACCACAAACACAGCGTCTGTCATCTCCACGGCACCCATGGTTACTGCGGTGACCAGCTCCTCATCGCTAAGCCCCTCCCCCACGGCCCTCCAGGCCACGGCGGCGGAGACCGGCGGAACCCAGGAGCACACGGTGGTCACGCAGGCACCGTCGTCCCTAGCGACCACTCTGGGGACGGGTCAGGTGATGGTGGCTGGACTGGGCCTGTCGGCCGCCCTGCAAGGCGCCGCCCAGTTACCCACCAGCTCTAGTTTCGCCGCCATGGCCGGGCTTAACCAAGGACTTATGGCGTCATCGCAGTTCACTCCTGGGTGAGTAGGATGGGGAGGGGATATCTGAGCACGGTCTGATCACAGAACATATCAAACTACAGGAAGGGCTGTCCTCATGCTCTATCTGGAATGCAGAATTATATCATGAAATATAATCTTTGTGAATAGTTTTGTGAATAGTCTAAATGTTTTGAATAATCATAGTATTAATAGTAGCATATGATCATCAGAATCTCAGGGATTGAAGGAGCAATCAGAATGATTTTTAATCTCTCCTGCTTTCTTACTCTGTGTGTCTCTGTGTAGGGGGGCCTTGCTGAGCTTGGCTCCAGGGGGGCTGGGAGGGGCTCTGAACCCCGCCATGTTGAGCAACAGCACCCTGGCCACCATCCAAGGTCTGTGGAGCGGCAAGTACACTGTTTAATTACCTCATTTACATAGGCTGTTCTCATATTATACTGGATAAAAATATAAACGCAACATGTTGACTGCAATCAGTCAATTGAAATGAATGAATTAGGCCCTAGTATATGGATTTCATGTGACTGGGCAGGGGCACAGCCTGGGTGGGCATAGGCCTACTCACTTTCCACACAAAAGGGCTTTATTACAGACAGAAATAGTCCCCCGCCTCAGATGATCCCACAGGTGAAGAAGCTGTATGGAGGTCATGGGCTGGCGTGGTTACACGTGGTCTGTGGCTGTGAGGCCGGTTGGACGTACTGTCAAATTCTCTAAAACAACTTGGGAGGCAACTTATGGTAGAGAAATTAACATTCAATTCTCTGGCAGAAACTCTGGGGGACATTCCTGCAGTCAGCATGTCAATTGCACACTCAACTTGAGACATCTGTGGCATCGTGTTGTGTAACAAAACTGCACATTTTAAAGTGGCCTTTTATTGTCCTCAACTGTGTAATGATCATGCTGTTCAATCAGTTTCTTGATATGCCACACCTGTCAGGTGGATGGATTATCTTGGCAAAGGAGAAATGATCATGAATAGGGAGGTAAGAAAGAATGGAAAATATCTGGGATCTATTACAAGCTCATGAAACAGGGGCACAACACTTTATATGCTGTGTTTATACACATGTTCAGTGTAGTTTTATACTGTTTGTCCAACCTCCAATATATTTAAGACTACCTTTCTCATTGCTCTGAATCTTCCACTTATACACCTGTAGAACAATGGAGGCTGCCGAGGGGAGAACGGCTCATAATAATGGCCGGAACGGAGCAAGTGAAATGGCATCAAACACATGGAAACCGGGCCTCCCGGGTGGCGCAGTGGTTAAGGGCGCTGTACTGCAGCGCCAGCTGTGCCATCAGAGTCCCTGGGTTCGCGCCCAGGCTCTGTCGTAACCGGCCGCGACCGAGAGGTCCGTGGGGCAACGCACAATTGGCCTAGCGCTGTCCGGGTTAGGGAGGGCTTGGTCGGTCGGGATGTCCTTGTCTCATCGCGCACCAGCGACTCCTGTGGCGGGCCGGGCGCAGTGCACGCTAACCAAGGTTGCCAGGTGCGCGGTGTACCCTCCGACACGTTGGTGCGGCTGGCTTCCGGGTTGGATGCGCGCTGTGTTAAGAAGCAGTACGGCTGGTTGGGTTGTGTATCGGAGGACGCATGTCTTTCAACCTTCGTCTCTCCCGAGCCCGTACGGGAGTTGTAGCGATGAGACAAGATAGTAGCTACTGGTTGGGTTGTGTATCGGAGGATGCATGACTTTCAACCTTGACTTTCAACCTTCGTCTCTCCCGAGCCCGTACGGGAGTTGTAGCGATGAGACAAGATAGTAGCTACTACAATACCACGAAATTGGGGAGAAAAAGGGGTAAAAAAAAATTTAAAAACTAAAAAAAACACATGGAAACCATGTGTTTGATGTATTTGATACCATTCCACTGATTCCACTCCAGTCATTACCACAAGCTCGTTCTCCCCACCTGTATAACTAGTCTGTACCGGACACTGTCCTCCTGGTCTTCACCACACGTCACACCATTCTGTACAAGACGTAATGAGAGCTCCCGCTAGCTACATTACAGCTAACTGTGGATGGATATGAAGGGTAACTCCTCCAACTGAGGATGTCTAGATATTTAGGTAAACCCCCTCTGTCCCTCCTCTCCTCCCCCTGCAGCTCTGGCATCAGGCGGTGCTCTTCCCATCACCTCGCTGGATGGGAGCGGTAACCTGCTGTTCGCCAACACCTCCGCCGGCAGCACCCCCAACCTGATGCAACCCCTCTTCCTGAACCCCCAGAACCTGTCCCTGCTCACCACCAACCCTGTCAACCTGGTGTCAGCCGGAGCTGCTGGGGGAGGGGCCCTGCAGGTCTCAGCTGACCACCAGGTCACCACGGCGACTGTACCAGTTCCCGCCTCCACCATCACCACTGCCTCCAGGGCCCAGTGAAGCTGGAGGCCTCAAATGGAACCCTATGCCCTATTTAGTGCACTACTCTTGGTTAAATGTAGCGTACGATATGTCTGGCTCTGGCCATATTAGGGCACTATATGGGGGAATAGGGCTGTTGTTTGGGATTTGGCCTTAGACTAATGGCTCTACCCACCTGTTCCTCTTCTTCCTTCTCTCTGTCATCTGTCATTATTTAAATATTTTGCTGCCACCAAAAAGAAACCCTCTGTGAAGCGGGTTGGAATTTATTTTTTAAAAATGTTGGTCTTTTTTCCATTCTCTCTTCCCTAGTACTCCAAAAATGTTGGTCTTTTTTCCATTCTCTCTTCCCTAGTACTCCAAAAATGATGTTTTTTGTCGTTGGATGCGTCAGGTCACACAGGAGGACTGGGGCGGCCATTTTCTGAGGCATGATCGTCTTGAACTCTATGGTTTGTGCTCCTTGTGTGACGCCTGACCAACGTGTTGGGAAAGTAAATAACAGAGAAGACCCACCTTTTCTACTCCGTCACCTTTTTCACAAGTAGAGATCTTTCTCTTCCCTGTTCAGAACTTATTCTGAAGTACTTCTAACCAAAAATGTGTGATTTTTACTTTTAAAAATTTTATTCTAACAAAAATGATTTACTACTAAGTTCACAATCTACATCATCACTAAAAGGGGGGTTTGTGCGTCTCCCCTGTCTAGGTTGAGTTTATAGTGTCGGAGGCTCTGTTGGAAAGGCCTCAGCACGAATATCAAAGTTTTATTTTAGAAGCGTTCTCGTTTTAGTTTGTTTTCTCTTGTTTTTATGTGAGTGGACATTTTCAGAACTTTACGTCTAACATTAAGTTTTAACTGCTATATATATAATTAGTTTTATCGTGGTTATAAGGCTTTAAAAATCTAGTAATAATAAGTGGCTGATATATAACGGTTATCGTTGCTTTAAGGAACAGGGTTAGCTGCGTGGTCTCGCTCTGGTCCTCTCGGTCTGGTAACACTGAGTTTGACATTTCGCAGTAGCCCAGTGGCCATGGAGCATTTGTAAATGGTAGTCTAGGTGCGGACCATAGACACTGATATAAGAACTGATAACGCTTAGAGCTTTAACCCGGGTTGCATATGGACCCATGTCTGTGGGGTGGTGGTTGCGTGTTGTGGGGTTCATGGTGGTGGTGGGGGGTCAGGGTTCACAGTTCAGGGGTCAGGCAGTATAGGGGCTAAGTGGTTGTGACCTTTACAGCTCAGGCAAATACAGATGCCTCAGTTAGCTGTATGATACATGGAGTTCTGTGACTGAGTGTTCTCTGACGGGCTGTCTGTATGGTTGCCATGCCAACTGGATGACGTTGGTGTGCGGTAGATGGGGACGTTGTGTATATTTGCTGAGATATTTTTCATTTTTTTTAATGCCATTGTTTTTTTAATGCCACCAATGAACTGCAGTCTGCCTGTTTTGAAAGACTTAAACATTCTGTCATGTTTTCTAACATGTTTTATGGTCCTTTATTTCTGCAGTCTTTTGACTGGCTTACTTCAAATATACCAAAAATATTTGTTAAAACTAGTGCTGTTTATTGTCAGTGTAGCTTAGCCTAGTCCTAATATTTATGAGTACAAAATCTCTCTCTCTCTACACACACAACAGGAGATGAAATGCAATATGTTGATGATCACTTTCCAAAGACAAACGTATTTTTAAATTTGACTATGGCTCTCCCAGCTCAGCTTTAAAGTAGCAGGGCAAATAACCAAAAAGAAAGGGATGGGAAGATGGGAGGTCAGGTGTCTCCCTGAATAATGTTCATATATTTGAGGGGTGTTTAGGTTTGAATGGTAGCGGTTATATGATATCAATGGGTGCTTATCCTCTAGGCTCGGTCTCGTTTCTCTACATGTTTCCACCTATGATGATATGGCAGACTGTCCGGACCCTTTCTAGACTGGCATATCCGATGGGCAACAGTTTGGACTGTAGTCAGGCTTTCAATAGTCTGGTAAGGGCTGTCCATTTTGAGTTTTTCTACTAATCCTCAGCCATGAAATAAAAAGCTTGAACCAAAGTCGTTTTCTCACTAGCTGCTGTGCCTGTGTGAGCCAGCAAGTGCTGTTCACACGATCACTATTTTACATAATACTACTACTGACAAGTTTTCTCCTCTTAAACCCACCTGTGTGCATCCCCCACCTCTAACCCGCTTCTAAGGAACAAGGATATTTTGGCTTTAATGACCAGCTGCTTTAACTTAGAATGGAGGCAAATGTTCTTCGTGTTTTCTTCTTCTGGCTTTGTGACCACATCCTGTTAGCAGGTCTCGATTTCTTGTGGTTGAAGCCTTCTCTCCTTACCCTCAATGCCCAGCTAGCTTTACTATGGGGAGCTCATCCACTGGCAGCACCAGTAAAGACGTTTCGGACCAAGATCCTGACCTGTAACCAAGCAGCGTAGCCTCTGTGCTGCCCTTATCGAACTGCCCCTTTTCAGCACACAGCAATAGTGTTGTTCTGTCGGCCCTAACATAACCAGATTAATGACTGCCTAGTTTGAAAGCAGAGAATTGGCTCCACGCTGTTCAGTTTTTGTGCTCCTTTTTCACCCGTGAATTACTTTGACTAAATACCTCAGCAGCACTTAGACATTAGGTTCTCTAAGAAATCTGACACCCGCTGAATATTATAGAATGTACAAGAACTGTATGGCTGAATTGTACAAGATGGCAAAAAAGAGTTATCGTTATCTCAAACTAGGACAAACTACTACTGCTGTTTTCTAGTACTACTACTTATGGGTATTTCCAGGTTTTAACAGTTTAACATTATTTTGTGATCCTTCTTGCCAAAGCAAAGCGAAAGCCTTTCTCTCTGCGGCTGGGTTGATGTCTCCATGCTGCTCACTTGGCTGGTGTTCTGTCCGAATGGGACTTGTCGTTCTATTTGTAGTCCTGTTTGTAGTCATTCACCAGTCGTGAAGTGCGGTAGCTAGGTGAACCAGTGTCCATTGGCACCATTGGAAGTTAATGAAATATTTATCTGCGGAACGACTAAAGAATAAGAGAAAAAAAGCTTTTTTTCTCTCTTCATTCTATACATATATATATATATATACACAACACATGTAAGATATTCATATTTTATATTTGAACTAGTATGTTATCAAGACTGAATGTGGTGTTTTGTCATGCTTATATTCAAAAGACAAAAAAATGTTTTTTTTTATTAATCATAGCAATTTTGAAAAACTTTCAAGACCAAAAACTTAGACCGCACCCCCTTGGTGCATGAATCACAGACACCTGTAGCCATCACGTGTGGGTGTGGTCTGTTGAGTGGGAGGGGCTTGCTCTGGTGCTCCTATTGGACAGTCCCCGTTTGTGCTGTTACTAGGGGAAACAGACTGAAGCGCCTAATCTTTCATTGTCTTTTTTGTCTGTGTGTTTGGTTTACTATGGACTTGATTTGCTGTGCTGTTTTTAACAATTGTTTTAGATTTTTTTTTAAATTACATATGCCTTTAATTGTTTTGTATAGCACGAGAGGGCAAGATCACTGGCTTCCTTAGTTTGACAAAATATGAAAATGATAATTTACGCCTTATCGTTATTTAGAAGACAAAAGCATTGTAGCATATGTTTGTGTGAGAGTAATCTAGTGAGAAGAGGCTGCCTCCTCGCTATCTTTTGTGTTTAGCTAGCCTACTCAGTGCATAGTTCTTGGGCTTGTGCTGTTCTGGCACAGTTATGTTGCTACCTATGACTTTAGGGGTGACTTAGACAGGTGGCAATACCTGTAGGAAAGGCTTTACTATTAACTGAACTCCAGCAGAGGTGTGTGTGTGTGTGTGTGTGTGTGTGTGTGTGTGTGTGTGTGTGTGTGTGTGTGTGTGTGTGTGTGTGTGTGTGTGTGTGTGTGTGTGTGTGTGTGTGTGTGTGTGTGAGAAAGGAAGAGCTGACTGCAGACCACAACGGTGCATTTGTTTTCAGCTTACAGATAAAGTATAATGATAAGAGCATTCAAGGAAGATGGGAATGAGAATATGGAACAGTAGCTGAGTGTGTCAGTGATCCATTGCCTCTTTGTTGGTATGCGATGGTGCACCAGTGAATCCTATGGTTTGCTATATTTAATTATAACCTGTTGTGATGGCTCAGTCAGTGGATCCTTCAAACATACAGGATCTTTGTGCGTTAGAGTGGATCCTCTTTGATACAGTTTTATTGTGTTTGGTGCCGTTGTGGATCTGGATGTCTCTCAGGTTTGTCTGATGCTCTAGAAGTGGTTCTGTGTGGTGGGTGTAAAGGTTTAGTAAAGGGAGAGGGCAGCGAGACACCAGGAAGTCTGGGGTAACTAGCTTGGTTAAGGGAGCTGCTGTATACCTCATTTTTAGCTCAAGACTGAGTGAAACTTGCTTTAAATCTACTTTAGTAAAGAAAAATATTAAACTTAAGAAAAAAACAAAAACATAAACAACACCAAAAACACATGGTCCTATCAGAGAAGCTCACAAATGTCTGTTTTAAGAGTACAGAGTGTCATGACAGCTGCTGCCACCGGGGGGAGACAGGACATACTCCAGCACTTAAGAATGTCTGCTTCTCTTTATTTTTTACAAGAACAACATCATCATCGCTCACGCTAAACACACAGTGACCTCTCACACCTCCACCTCCTATTATAATGCTGAAAGTATACTCACATTTCACTTTTTAGTAGTATGTACTTGATTTATCCCAATCTTATTATGTTTTCTATGATTTGACAATCCTGTCCTTTTTTATATTCTTATTTAGATTGTAAATGTAGATGTTGGTGTGTCTACTCACCTGGTGGTGCACTGCCTCGCTGCACTCTCTTTCCTGTGGTAATGTTAACCAAAGACTTCCAAAGTGATTGTATATGGACTAGACCATCTCTCACCCCTCCGCCTCATCATCCCACGAGAAAAGACATGCAGCTGTGCTCACACACGCTCTTCCCTGAGCACCTGTAATGTCGATACGCCTGTATGGCAGAGCTGTGTGTGCGTGCGCGCTGCGGACACAACAGGCACCTGTAGCAGGGCCTGTGGGGGAGGATAGGTAGAGTTTCGAGGGGCAAAGTGAGGTTCTCTGATAGACAGATCAATTATCCAATCCCGTGATGGCTGGGTGATGTTTGTTAATACACATTGAGGGTGCATCCTGTGCACGCTGTAAAGGCTCAGGAGTCACTTTTTCTGTCCCTCTGTCTGTCTCTGTCTGTCTCTGGGACTGTTGCTAGGACACACCTTTTCCGTCTCAAAGACGGTCACAAAAATACACGGTTTCTGCTTCTTTGGATACAGTGCATCTGTCTGGCTCCCTATCTGTGTATTGTAGTTGCCAGGATACATTGTCTCTAGGATACAAATTCTCTGGTTCTTTCTCTCTGTCTCACCACTGTTTTCTTTCTTTCTCTGTGTCTCTCTCTTGCTTCTTTCTCCTGCTGTGACACTATGCATCATGGTCCTTCACTACACATGGCCTGATTGGCTAAGCTCTTTGGTCAATGGAGTCCCAGGGAAACGTTATATGATGCTTTATTCCAAGTGGGGGAGTTGTAGGATCTCACAAGCGCTATCCCAAAGCAAAAAATATCCAAATAATGTTTGACAAACGCAGATACCAAAGATAACTCTCTCTGTCCTGTCACTCTCTCTTTCTCTCTCTCTCCCTCTTCCTCTTTCTCTCACCCTGCAGCTTGTGTATTAAGAGATAAACCCAGCACTGGCTTTAGCCCTAGCCCCAGTAATTCCAAAGCTTAGATGTATATTTTGGTATATTTCTGAGAAATCTAAATGGGGAAAAAAAGTATGTTGTTTTAAAACAACAATCTTGTCTGTTTGGTGTATCGATCTTTTTCTGTCACAGCATGGAACTAATTGCAGAATTGTCTTACTCTTGGTAGATTAAAGATATAGTATTTTTGTATGTTTTGGGGTGTGTAAAAAAATTCTGTGTGTGTGAATATATCAGTTAACACGGCCCAAGTGTCAATGGTTTAAAAAAGAAAACTAGCAGAAAAATACAATAAAAACAAAAGGTCAACTTGTAAATATTACTTCTGTTTGTGGATTTTTGAGAAATGCATTCTGTAAAATCATTGATAATTCTCCCTCTGTAAACCAAGCTTGGGCTAAACTAAAGGAATGTGCCCCTTTTATCTTCTGACTAGTTTTTCCTCTGAGTACACCATCTGTCACTCTAGAACTCTGGGAGCCATGCTGCCGTTGTGACTCGCGGTTCCACTGTTACATCATGGACTAGAACACTGCTCACTGTTGCCACGGGGACACATGCCTCATATCCAACTAAGAACCCCCCCAGACATGGCGGTTGGCAGCATATAGAACTATAAAGATTGTGTAGAACATTAAGTATGTGAATCAGGATACATGGTAGATTTGATGCATTTGTCTGCTGTATTTTTGTTTTAGTTTTTTATATGTATATAAAGATGAATCTTTTACTGTAACTGTACAGTTCTCTTTTGTTGTAAATGTCATTAAACCATTTTCCAGGTGTTTTAACATTGGAACGTTCCAGTCTTTTATTACGGTCATAATGTTGACATTACCACATACAGCCATAGATGGACTTAACAAATGACATGATAATACACATTGTCAAGACATGTACACTTTTCTGCTGAGTTGTAATATGCAATAACAGGCCAGGGAGTTGAGCTCAGGGGTAGAACACTGTTATGCACATAGAACTCGGGAAATAATCTAGAAGGTACTCTTCAGAGATTGGATCAGTGCAGGGCAGAGCTGCAAGTGGAGTTGACTGCTGCCTCCGTGCCCAGGGCTGACTGGGTCAGATCAGTGTGGAGGTAGTGGTGGGGCAGTGGCCCGGGTCTGGGTCTTTGCACTGAGAGGCTGGGGGACTTGGGCCTTCTTGTTCTTTTTGTGAGCATGTAAGGAGAGAACCCACAGGAAGAAAGTGTAGGAAGGTTAATATCCTTCAGAGTTCATCTACAGACGGGTCACATTTCACATTTGAGGTGCCCTAGTTTTGTCTTCCTTTACTCATGTAAGTTTGATAGCAGCTTTATGACACCCTGATGACTATCCATACTCCAAGGAGTGGATATTTCATCTTTCCATCTCGCAAATGTATATAACCTATGCATACACTACCCTGATTATTTCAAACTTCTATGTCACACGTTGATACATAGTGGAGATGGACAGTTATTTCCTAAATGGCTAACTGGAGAGACGCAATCCGAAGCGGTGCAGCCAGCGGGTTTCTCCACGCATCGCGCCGACAGAAACAAACATCTTTCTGGTAAGAAGACGGGGGGGGCGTATGCCTTATGGCCAACGTGACATGGTGTGATGAAGGAAACATACAGGAACTCAAATCCTTCTGTTCACCTGATTTAGAATTCCTCACAATCAAATGTAGACCGCATTATCTACCAAGAGAATTCTCTTCGATTATAATCACAGCTGTATATATCCCCCCAAGCAGACACATCGATGGCTCTGAACGAACTTTATTTAACTCTCTGCAAACTGGAAACGATTTATCCGGAGGCTGCATTCATTGTAGCTGGGGATTTTAACAAGGCTAATCTGAAAACAAGACTCCCTAAATTTTATCAGCATATTGATTGCGCAACCAGGGGTGGAAAGACCCTGGATCATTGTTACTCTAACTTCCGCGACGCATATAAGGCCCTGCCCCGCCCCCTTTCGGAAAAGCTGACCACGACTCCATTTTGTTGATCCCTGCCTACAGACAGAAACTAAAACAAGAAGCTCCCACGCTGAGGTCTGTCCAACGCTGGTCCGACCAAGCTGATTCCACACTCCAAGACTGCTTCCATCACGTGGACTGGGAGATGTTTCGATTGCGTCAGACAACAACATTGACGAATACGCTGATTCGGTGTGCGAGTTCATTAGAACGTGCGTTGAAGATGTCGTTCCCATAGCAACGATTAAAACATTCCCTAACCAGAAACCATGGATTGATGGCAGCATTCGTGTGAAACTGAAGGCACGAACCACTGCTTTTAATCAGGGCAAGGTGTCTGGTAACATGACTGAATACAAACAGTGCAGCTATTCCCTCCGCAAGGCTATCAAACAAGCTAAGCGCCAGTACAGAGACAAAGTAGAATCTCAATTCAACGGCTCAGACACAAGAGGTATGTGGCAGGGTCTACAGTCAATCACGGACTACAAGAAGAAACCCAGCCCAGTCACGGACCAGGATGTCTTGCTCCCAGGCAGACTAAATAACTTTTTTGCCCGCTTTGAGGACAATACAGTGCCACTGACACGGCCTGCAACGGAATCATGCGGTCTCTCCTTCACTGCAGCCGAAGTGAGTAAGACATTTAAACGTGTTAACCCTCGCAAGGCTGCAGGCCCAGACGGCATCCCCAGCCGCGCCCTCAGAGCATGCGCAGACCAGCTGGCCGGTGTGTTTACGGACATATTCAACCAATCCCTATACCAGTCTGCTGTTCCCACATGCTTCAAGAGGGCCACCATTGTTCCTGTTCCCAAGAAAGCTAAGGTAACTGAGCTAAACGACTACCGCCCCGTAGCACTCACATCCGTCATCATGAAGTGCTTTGAGAGACTAGTCAAGGACCATATCACCTCCACCCTACCTGACACCCTTGACCCACTCCAATTTGCTTACCGCCCAAATAGGTCCACAGACGATGCAATCTCAACCACACTGCACACTGCCCTAACCCATCTGGACAAGAGGAATACCTATGTGAGAATGCTGTTCATCGACTACAGCTCGGCATTCAACACCATAGGTCATCAAGCTCGAGACCCTGGGTCTCGACCCCGCCCTGTGCAACTGGGTACTGGACTTCCTGACGGGCCGCCCCCAGGTGGTGAGGGTAGGCAACAACATCTCCTCCCCGCTGATCCTCAACACTGGGGCCCCACAAGGGTGCGTTCTGAGCCCCCTCCTGTACTCCCTGTTCACCCACGACTGCGTGGCCATGCACGCCTCCAACTCAATCATCAAGTTTGCGGACGACACAACAGTGGTAGGCTTGATTACCAACAACGACGAGACGGCCTACAGGGAGGAGGTGAGGGCCCTCGGAGTGTGGTGTCAGGAAAATAACCTCACACTCAACGTCAACAAAACTAAGGAGATGATTGTGGACTTCAGGAAACAGCAGAGGGAACACCCCCATCCACATCGATGGAACAGTAGTGGAGAGGGTAGCAAGTTTTAAGTTCCTCGGCATACACATCACAGACAAACTGAATTGGTCCACTCACACAGACAGCATCGTGAGGAAGGCGCAGCAGCGCCTCTTCAACCTCAGGAGGCTGAAGAAATTCGGCTTGTCACCAAAAGCACTCACAAACTTCTACAGATGCACAATCGAGAGCATCCTGGCGGGCTGTATCACCGCCTGGTATGGCAACTGCACCGCCCTCAACCGTAAGGCTCTCCAGAGGGTAGTGAGGTCTGCACAACGCATCACCGGGGGCAAACTACCTGCCCTCCAGGACACCTACACCACCCGATGCTACAGGAAGGCCATAAAGATCATCAAGGACATCAACCACCCGAGCCACTGCCTGTTCACCCCGCTGTCATCCAGAAGGCGAGGTCAGTACAGGTGCATCAAAGCTGGGACCGAGAGACTGAAAAACAGCTTCTATCTCAAGGCCATCAGACTGTTAAACAGCCACCACTAACATTGAGTGGCTACTGCCAACACACTGTCAATGACACTGACTCTACTCCAGCCACTTTAATCATGGGAATTGATGGGAAATTATGTAAATATATCACTAGCCACTTTAAACAATGCTACCTTATATAATGTTACTTACCCTACATTGTTCATCTCATATGCATACGTTGATACTGTACTCTATATCATCGACTGCATCCTTATGTAATACATGTATCACTAGCCACTTTAACTATGCCACTTGGTTTACATACTTATCTCATATGTATATACTGTACTCGATATCATCTACTGTATCTTGCCTATGCTGCTCTGTACCATCACTCATTCATATATCCTTATGTACATATTCTTTATCCCCTTACACTGTGTATAAGACAGTAGTTTTTTTTTGGAATTGTTAGTTAGATTACTTGCTCGTTATTACTGCATTGTCGGAACTAGAAGCACAAGCATTTCGCTACACTCGCATTAACATCTGCTAACCATGTGTATGTGACAAATAAAATTTGATTTGATTTGATTTGATTTAAATGTCATGTTCCATGTGAGTGACCTGATGGACTCTTACCCTCCCCTTGGACATGAGCACCTGGTAGTCATCATTTCCATCATCTTTTATCTGGAGGGCCTAGAGGACAAAATACAAGTTCAATATTAAGAGCTTGTGGAAGTGGATGAACCTTTCCAAAACACTGGCTGCGTTCAGGGTCTCGGTGTTCTGCAACGTCTCAGCACGCTAATAAACTTGTGGTATAAAGAGAAGTCTTTACCTGGTATGTGTCGCTACTAGCTTCCTGTTTGCGCTTCTGAGAAGGACAACCACAAACAAACACATTAGCAAGACTGTGAGGATCATGAATATCTGTACACGGAATTAGAACAAGGCCTCTCTCACACACCAGCCATAATAGTCCACTCACTCACCCGTCTAGTAGCTGCAGACTGTTGGTCGTCAGCATTAGCACCTGGCTGGAGTTCCTTAAAAAAAACATATATTCAGAATGTCAGTACCATGTCATGTCCATGATCACACACACACACACACACACACACACACACACACACTTGAAAGGTATGGGACATTTTAGGGAACTCACTGCATGGGTGGGGTCCTCTTTGGGTTCAGGTGAAGACTTATACCACTACAGACAAAGACAGATAGAGATGAGGGAGAGCGAAAATGAGAGAGATGAGAGAGGGGAAAGCAGAGATAATGCGAGAGGGAAAAACAGAGAGATAATGAGAGAGGGGAAAGCAGAGAGATAATGAGAGCGAGATAATGAGAGAGGGGAAACCAGAGACAGAAGAGATAATGACACTCTTCTATGTCCATGTACAGTATCTATAACACATCCTCTTACAGTATTTAATTGTAGGGGAACATGCCTCTGTAATTACCTGTGTACAAACTCACCTCCACTGTATACACTTGAATAACTAGTACCTGACCAGTGGTAGACAGTCTGTATTGTGACCCACCTTGGCTCTGACGAAGAGCAAGGTGGTGATGATGCAGTAGAAGAGCAAGATTCCATCCAGTATGTAGCAGATGGCTGGTTCAGTCATTGAAGCCTCTGCAGGCCACACAGAAGACCAATAACCATTAAAACACAGACAGGGCACACAGACGAGCACAGAGTCAGTCATTCAAACACAAGACGAGTGCAGAGGAAGAAGGGAGTAAAATATATAATTCTAAACTAGGTGGTTCGAGCACTGAATGCTGATTGGCTAACAACCGTGGTATATCCGACTATACTACGGGTATGACAAAACATTTATTTTTACTGCTCTAATTACATTGGTAACCAGTTTATAACAGCAATAAGGCACCTCAGGGGTTTGTGGTATAAGGCCAATATACCACGGCTAAGAGGTGTATCCAAGCACTCTGCGTTGCGTTGTGTGTAAGAACAGCCCTTAGCCTGTTGTAAATTGGCCATATATCACGCCTCGTCGTGCCTTATTGCTGAAATAAACACAGTCAGTAGAACAGGTGCATGGATACTGAACTAGAAGAACAGGTGCATGGATACTGAACTAGAAGAACAGGTGCATGGATACTGAACTAGTAGAACAGGTGCATGGATACTGAACTAGAAGAACAGGTGCATGGATACTGAACTAGAAGAACAGGTGCATGGATACTGAACTAGAAGAACAGGTGCATGGATACTGAACTAGAAGAACAGGTGCATGGATACTGAACTAGTAGAACAGGTGCATGGATACTGAACTAGAAGAACAGGTGCATGGATACTGAACTAGTAGAACAGGTGCATGGATACTGAACTAGTAGAACAGGTGCATGGATACTGAACTAGTAGAACAGGTGCATGGATACTGAACTAGATGAACAGGTGCATGGATACTGAACTAGAATAGGGTAGTACTGAACGCAGGGTTATACCCCAACGCAGGTGGGCATTTTAGTAGAGTACTCTAAAGTAAGAAACAGACACCCTGTCATCGCGAAGACAAAACGACCCTGTAGACAACTGTCTTCCTGTCAGCGCTCTCTCTCTATCTCTTTCCCCCTCTCTCCCTCTTTGTGGTTTGTGTCTGTGGAACTCAGTATGTAGTTCAGTGGTTTCTACAGAAGCTGCGTCGTGACAAATTGAGCCTTTGGTGGTGTAACTGCTTTTTTGGGGGCATTTAGTTGTGTTACTGTCTCTCATCTGTCTGTGACTCTCTGTCTTTCTGGTAACTTTGAAATGAACAAAGCTTTCATGTTCTACACAGACGCAAAAATAGATGCGTAGAAACGTAGCCACTCAATAACCCACACGAACAGCTAGCACAGAGCAATAGAGCTCCTGGAACCTTCTCTCTCTCCTGACCAGGGGGAGGACACTTTTCATACCCAGGGCAGAGCGCCTCTGTATCACAGGAGGTTGGTGATGGGAGGACGGTTCATAATAATGGATGGAATGGAGTGAATGGAATGGTATCAAACACTTGGAAACCATGGAAACTGTGCATTTGATGTGTTTGATACCATTCCATTCAGTAGTGGTGTGGGGTAAAATCACTGGGGAAGCTAAGCCAGAAAAAAAGGTGTGAGGGAAAATTGTATTGTCTGAAGAGATAGCCTTGAATTGTACACAGCATCTCCTCTCACTTTATCTTGGTTCGTGCCATTATAATCAATGGCCAGTAAGGAGAATTAAGTAAAACCACAAGTCCAAATCCATCCATGGCTAATTTAGGAAAGGGACAATTTTAGGTAGCTAGCTAGCTACTGGAGGACAACAACACAAAACAAGTTTCTGTTAGTGACGTATGCTCTTGATGCGATGTGATTGTAGTGAAGACAAACTGGCTTCCCTTGAGACTTTTTTTGGTGCACCAGGATCATTCACAGGTGAGCTTTTTTTTTATCAAGGGAGGCCAAATGCTCGCTGTCTTCCCTTGCCCTCAATGATACCGGCGTACTATTTTAGACCAGACAGCATCAGATATATGGCCTACACGTACAGAGACAGAGGGGCGCTGTTTTGCTCGCTCGGATGCCTTCTCTGGTGAGATACATTCAGCCTCTTGTGAATTGAAAAACTTTTTTGGAGTAGCCTGGCTTCCCTTGGCATCCATGAACACACACCACTGATTCTATTTATTCCGTACCAGTCATTACTATGAGCCCGTCCTCCCAAATTAAGGTGCCACCTGGTGGGAGAGTAAAAATCTAGCGCGCTGGACAGAAAATAATACACTGTAGTACAGGAATCTTACTATCTGGCCACACTAAAAAGTACAGAAGTCAAAACTTCCTAACCAAACAGACACTTTAACGAACTTGCCCTAACCTTGCCCTAACCTTAACCTTGACACTAAATTCAGGTCAAACACCTCCGTTTTGATGGTATTGCCATTTCTGTCCATTCCACCATGGCTAGTACGTGACTCCCATGGTACAGCTGGATTGGTACTTACCTGCAGAAGACACAAGCTTCAGCATCACCACAACACCTATCCTCCATGGAGCAGTCATTCTCCCTTTTTTCCTCTCTTTCCCTCTGAGAAAACAAGTGATGATCTCTCTCTTTCTGTCCTGGGGTGAATGATGGCGGTGGCTCTAGAAGGCTCTCTTGGTTAATCTCTTTCTAGCCCTCCCTCCCTCTCTCTTTCGCTCTCTCGCACACTCTCTCTCTATCGCTGATGACAGGAAATGGCTGCACTGACACCAATATCTCTGCCCCTCTCTCTCTCACTTTCCATCATTCTCTCCATCTCTCTAAGCATCTTCTTCCTCCCTAAGCATATTTACTTGTCTTTGTCTTTCTCGGTTTTCCCTTCTCTTTATGTCAGTGTCACTTCCTTGCTCAAACCATCATTCTCTGACAGGTGGCCTAGCGGTTAAGAGCGTTGAGCCAATAACTGAATGGTTGCTGGTTTGAATCCTGCAGCCAACTAGGTGAAAAAAATATGTCTGTGCTCTTGAGTAAGGCACTTAACCCTAATTGCGCCTGTAAATTGCTCTGGATAAGAGTCTAATAAAAGACTAAAATGTAAATGTATCTATCCCCTTATCTCTTAGGATTTGTTAATCCAGAGTGTAGGTTCACTAGGCTGTCTCTCCATTTGTTACAGTTGTCATGCTTTAACAACAGACTGTCTATGAATCTAAAAATCAGAGAAGAGAAATTACATTAGTTCAAAGACCATGGTCTCTGCTCTTTTACGGTGTCATGAGTCATCTTCTAAAGAAACTGATTGCTTCCTCCAGCAATAGTAAAGAATAATGTAAGCATTACTGTGCTTATTGGCACAACCTGATGGTTAGACCTGCAGGAGCCTAGATTTGGCTCATGTTGTTACAGCCCACAGGGCACGTCAAAAAGACGCGTAATCTCCCCCACCACGGCAAAGTGCCAGCTCCAGTATTGTGGACAGTGAGCAAGGATATCAAATTATCATCACGTTTCAAAGTTATGAAGTTATGCTTCAGAATAACTTGCACTCTCTAGGATGTACCATTGATATCAACAGGTGACATTATCTTAGCAGTTAAATGCATCTTTACTCATCTGGAGCTCATCTTTCTACAATGAGTTTCCAAGTCGGACATTTCTCAGTTTCCAAGTTGCCTATATGTTATGGTGGCTGTGGTGTAATGATGCCCTTGTGAAATGCTGTGGTGTAATGATGCCCTTGTGAAATGCCTCATTACCACAAGACAACTTCATCTTGACCTTGGACTCTGGTAGGCCAAGCTGTCCTTTCCTGTGTATGACCAGAGTATTTCAGTATTTCCTCATCCCTGGTTTTATATATTATTGACCAGAATGGAGGTTTGTGGACTCGTCAATAGGCTTAATTAAGGTGAAGAAGGGGGTAAATAGCATGGGGAAGCCTTTCGACATCCCTGTGTGAAATGCCCCCTGGCATCATCTGATGATGGAAGGTGGATTGCTACTGGTCTGAATGATGAGGGAAAATGCTCTTCAAATGTGACATGATGATAGTGAAGAGAGAGGGAGAGATGAAGTAGACCTGGGCATACACCTGCTTTCAAAACTAATAAGATGTTATTTGTTCTTTACTTTTT
The DNA here is from genome assembly GCF_018296145.1 of Oncorhynchus tshawytscha. Classification (NCBI taxonomy): domain Eukaryota; kingdom Metazoa; phylum Chordata; class Actinopteri; order Salmoniformes; family Salmonidae; genus Oncorhynchus; species Oncorhynchus tshawytscha. The sequence goes on along the minus strand of NC_056431.1, from coordinate 68,923,663 downwards.
GTATATCGAGAAAACTGTATCATTGTTATTACAACGAGGCAACTTCCTCGACCAAAAATACCTAATACAGAATGTGCCACTGGTAATCTTCAGTGCAACGTTGTATTCAGCTGTACTGTAACTCCACAGCTGTTATCTTTATATATATATATATATATATATATACACAGTTGAAGTCGGAAGTTTACATACACCTTAACCAAATACAATTAAACTCAGTTTTTCACAATTCCTGACATTTAATCCTCGTAGAAATTCCCTGTCTTAGGTCAGTTAGGATCACCACTTTATTTTAAGAATGTGAAATGTCACAATAATAGTAGAGAGAATGATTTATTTCAGCTTTTATTTCTTTCATCACATTCCCAGTGGGTCAGAAGTTTACATACACTCAATTAGTATTTGGTAGCATTGCCTTTAAATTGTTTAACTTGGGTCAAACGTTTTGGGTAGCCTTCCACAAGCATCCCACAATAAGTTGGGTGAATTTTGGCCCATTCCTCCTGACAGAGCTGGTGTAACTGAATCAGGTTTGTAGGCCTCCTTGCTCGCACACGCTTTTTCAGTTCTGCCCATTCATTTTCTTTGTAAGTATGCTTGGGGTCATTGTCCATTTGGAAGACCAATTTGCGACCAAGCTTTAATTTCCTGACTGATGTCTTGAGACGTTGCATCCATTTATCCTGATAATTTTCCTCCCTCATGATGCAATCTATTTTGTGAAGTGCACCAGTCCCTCCTGCAGCAAAGCACCCCCACAACATGATGCTACCACCCCCTTGTTTCAGGGTTGGGATGGTATTCTTCGGCTTGCAAGCCTCCCCCTTTTTCCTCCAAACATAACGATGGTCATTATGGCCAAACAGTTCTATTTTTGTTTCATCAGACCAGAGGACAATTCTCCAAAAAGTACAATCTTTGTCCCCGTGTGCAGTTGCAAACCATAGTCTGTTTTTTTTATGATGGTTTTGGAGCAGTGGCTTCTTCCTTGCTGAGCGGCCTTTTGGGTTATGTCTATATAGGACTATATAGCATGATGTTTCCACCCCCATGCTTCACAGTAGGTATGTTGTTCTTTGGATGCAACTCAGCATTTTTTGTCCTCCAAACACGACGAGTTGATTTTTTTACCAAAAAGTTATATTTTGGTTTCATCTGATCATATGACATTCCCCCAATCTTCTTCTGGATCATCCAAATGCTCTCTAGCAAACTTGAGACGGGCCTGGACATGTACTGGCTTAAGCAGGGGGACACGTCTGGCACTGCAGGATTTGAGTCCCTGGCGGCGTAGTGTGTTACTGATGGTAGGCTTTGTTACTTTGGTCCCAGCTCTCTGCAGGTCATTCACTAGGTCCCCCCGTGTGGTTCTGGGATTTTTGCTCACCGTTCTTGTGATCATTGTGACCCCACGGGGTGAGATCTTGCGTGGAGCCCCAGATCGAGGGAGATTATCAGTGGTCTTGTGTGTCTTCCATTTCCTAATAATTGCTCCCACAGTTGATTTCTTCAAACCAAGCTGCTTACCTATTGCAGATTCAGTCTTCCCAGCCTGGTGCAGGTCTACAATTTTGTTTCTGGTGTCCTTTGACAGCTCTTTGGTCTTGGCCATAGTGGAGTTTGGAGTGTGACTGTTTGAGGTTGTGGACAGGTGTCTTTTATACTGATAACAAGTTCAAACAGGTGCCATTAATACAGGTAACGAGTGGAGGACAGAGGAGCCTCTTAAAGAAGAAGTTACAGGTCTGTGAGAGCCAGAAATCTTGCTTGCTTGTAGGTGACCAAATACTAATTTTCCACCATAATTTGCAAAAGAAATCATTAAAAATCCTACAATGTGATTTTCTGGATTTTTTTTTCTAATTTTGTCTGTCATAGTTGAAGTGTACCTATGGTGAAAATTACAGGCCTCTCTCATCTTTTTAAGTGAGAGAACATGAACAATTGGTGGCTGACTAAATACTTATTTGCCCCACTGTAGATACTTTTGTACCTGTTTCCTCCAGCATCTTCACAAGGTCCTTTGCTGTTGTTCTGGGATTGATTTTCACTTTTCTTATCAAAGTACGTTCATCTCTAGGAGACAGAACGCGTCTCCTTCCTGAGCGTTATGATGGCTACGTGGTCCCATGGTGTTCACACTTACGTACTATTGTTTGTACAGATGAACATGGTACCTTCAGGCATTTGGAAATTGCTCCCAAGGATGAACCAGACTTGTGGAGGTCTCCAATTTTTTTCTAAGGTCTTCTTGGCTGATTTATTTTGATTTTCCCATGAGGTCAAGAAAAGAGGCACTGAGTTTGAAGGTAGGCCTTGAAATACATCCACAGGTACACCTCCAATTGACTCAAATTATGTAAATTAGCCTATCAGAAGCTTCTAAATTCATGCCAAAATTTTCTGGAATTTTCCAAGCTGTTAAAAAGCACAGTCAACTTAAACTTTTGACCCACTGGAATTGTGATGCAGTGAATTATAAGTGAAATAATCTGTCTGTAAAAACAATTGTTGGAAGAATTACTTGTGTCATGCACAAAATCCTAACCGACTTGCCAAAACTATAGTTTGTTAGCAAGAAATTTGTGGAGTGGTTGAAGAACAAGTTTTAATTACTCCAACCTAAGTGTATGTAAACTTCTGACATAAACTGTATATATATATATATATATATATATATATATATATATATATATATATATATATATATATATATATATATATATATATATATACTAGCATTAGCACAATGACTCAAAGTCTATATATATATATATATATAGAAATATATATAGTAGATACCATAGACTTCGAGTCATTGTGCTAACGCTAGTAAGCATTGGTTCACACTGTTTACCTCTAACTTCCTTCATACTGGATGCAGAGAAATAAACATGGTATCCATGAGTTCATCTGACTCTGGGTCAGTAGATAAAGGGCTTCATCTGACTCTGGGTCAGTAGATAAAGGGCTTCATCTGACTCTGGGTCAGTAGATAAAGGGCTTCATCTGATTCTGGGTCAGTAGATAAAGGGCTTCATCTGACTCTGGGTCAGTAGATAAAGGGCTGATCCTGAAGTATCCCTTTAAGACACATGTATTGACTGTTTTTACAGCTTTCTTATTTAAAGAATGTATAATGATCATAATGTACTGCTCAAACTCCCAATAAAAAAAATTGTGAATTATTAGTGAATTTACATGTATGAATATGAAATTATTCCATTAGCACAATTACATTTTGGACGTAAAATGTATTTTTCTTTATCCTTTAACCCAGCAGCACATTCTCACATAATAAACAAAAGTCACCAATAATATTTATCAATAATAAACGTACAAATATCTTTCCATAATCTCTTTACATGTAGGAAATGTTCAAATCAATGCAAAACTGTTTCTGGATGCTCATCACAAAAAGTACAGTTAAGCAATAAGTCACAAGGGGGTGTGGTATATACCACGGCTAAGGGATGTTCTTATCCAGTACCTGGATACAGCCCTTATCGGTGGTATATTGGCCATATACCACAAACCCCCGAGGTGCGTTATTTCTATTATAAACTGGTTACCAACGTAATTAAAGCAGTAAAAATAAATATTTTGCCATACCCGTGGTATACGGTATGGCTGTCAGCCAATCGGTATTCAGTGCTCGAACCACCCAGTTCATAATGAATGTTAATATGCTGTTATCTGTAGCCCCACAGCTGTTCAACGTCAACGAATCCCAGCTCATGTGATTATTCTGGGCGGTACTTAAACTCTTGATCACATGACCGTTGTCGCTTCTTCCTGGTGCAGGAATCATCCGTGGTATGTGACGATCCAGACACTCAACGAAGACCAATTTAATCAGCGCCAACAAAACCGAAAAAGAGAAAACAACACTGAAGGAAAAGGGCACATTTCTGAAGATTTGTTTCGTGAGGATTCTAGCTTGCGGCAGCAGAGAGAGCACAAGCCGTGAGCGTACGTTGTTGCAAGTAAAGCTCTCTTACTGCCCTTCGTTCCTGTCGCTGGACCGTGTGCATGTTGTGATTCGCCCCTTGCCTTGACAAACAACTTAACAAAAATGACACAACAACATAGCCGCAAGCAACCTTTGTCCATTGCATTCATCGCGCTTTTAGGTGAGTATGGTGATTCTGGATGGACGCAGTAAATACAACACCGTACATATAGAAATGGTAGCTCATACACCATAATTCGGTATTCAACCTATTTTTACCTTGCATGATGGTTATTTACCTTGCATATGATGGTTAAACATGGTTCTACGTTTTCCAGATGACTTGCATTTCTGCCTTAGATTATGTATTACAGGTCGATGCGAGACCAGACAGAGTTGTTTTTCTTGCTTAGTGGCTGGTTGACAGCTCGATCGGCAGGTCAAGAGGTGTAGGTGGGCTGTTGTGCAATGGGACCCTCACGTGATATCAAAAGCGCTGTGCCTAGTGTTAAAAACAACAGGCTATGCTTTTTTCATTTATTGATGACATTGCACTCATTTTGTTTTGTTTACTCGCTGATTGTTTCTTGGCAAGTAACCTTTTTAGCTTGGGCTAGAAGCTGGTGGTCACGTACTGAGTAGCCCATTTTACCAAAGGCCAGCAGATGGTGCTATTGGGTCGTTTCATTTTACCGTTCAAAGGGGATCCATGCAGCTGGCTTATCCCCCATTGATGGGTTCATACGTAAAACATTTTCCATCCAGGCTGCAAATGTGTTGCGTTTCTCAACTTGATTTAATGTCGAAGGTGGGGGGGGGGAAATGAAAGTATGCCTGCTTTCTTTATGGAACACCCTTTTTCACCACCATGTTAGATTAGCCGAAGGGATTTTCCAAGAGTGGGGAAAACCAGTCAGTCCCCGCCTGATGCCTGGGCGGGCATCCATCACGACCAGCACACAGCATGAAACCAAAACATAAATGGCGAGACACAATGATCCCACCCTCACCTCTGATTGGAGGACTTCAAACATTTTACACTGTACATTTTGTGTATATAATTATACCAACACATCAATTCTACTCTTCAGACTTCCACAGATCAACTAATCTTTCCCAATTAAACATAATTCTACCATGTCTTCTCCCAATACATCCCTCCATTCTCCCATTGTGTCTCACAGGGGACTTGAACCTCCCCATCTGCAACACTTCTGCCGAAATTGCCTCCGAAGATAAACATTTTACCAGAGAGCACAATGATATTTCCTATTGACTGCCTGTGGTCCTTCAACTCCCCCAGTAATACAATATGCAGGTGTAACTGACCCTGATAATATGGCATAATAACCATTCCTGGACTTCACTCCAAAAACAAGCCACCGATGGACAGTACTAGAAGGGATCCTCTATTGATTGTTGCCTTAGGGCAAAGTCTGCACCAGTCTGTCTTGAATACCCCATAAACTGAGCCTTCTTTTTGTAATGAGAATTTTAAATAAAAGCTTAAATTGAAAATAATGAATTGATACGTCAATTGTTTAGTATATCAGTCTGCTGTTAGCAGAGTTGCCAACAACCGGATGCATCCGGTTTTCGGGAATACAGCTAATTCAACTTAGCTCAGGTGTTTATTTGACGCTTTCTACGTTCGGTTACCCTTGGTCTGAACACTGTATGCAATGTCAGGAAGTAGTATTAGCCACCATAGCATAGTGGTGGAAAATGGTGTTTCATAAGAAAGTATGCATATCCCCCACCCCACCTTCTTGCCATTAAATCAAGTTAAGGAGGAAATCGATGCCTTTGCAGCCTGAATGGAGAATGTTTTATGCACGAACTGGTCCACAAGCATTTTGCTACACCCGCAATAACAACTGCTATATATGTGACCAAAAACATTTGATTTGAAGGGATATGAGTGTATAGCCAGTTGCATGGATTCCCTTTGGGTGTTAAGATGAAATGACTCCATAGCACCATCTGCTGGCCTTTGGGCTAGGCCAAGGCAAGCTATTAGATATCGATCACATTTGCACAGCCTGTCTTTGTAATATTCTCTTTGTAGGACAAACTGGGCCTAAATGTAGCCTAAATGTCAAGATATCAGGGAGTGTGATAGTTGAACAGATGAGTGAGCAGAAGGCGTAAACAGATCAATGATACAGGGGAACTGAGTGTGACGACACCCTGACGAAGGCTGTTAAAACGCCGTGGTTTGATCATGAAGATGTATAATCAACTTCAATTGTCCTCAGAGTTGCTGAATATTTGACATTTCAGGTTTCTTCATATTCATACACCTTGGTTCCGAATCAAATGGTATGTGTCACACGCGCCAAATACTACAAGTGTGGACTTTATCGTGAAATGCTTGCTTACGAGCCCTTCCCAACAATGTGAAGTTAATATATTTATAAGGAATAAAATACACAAGAATGGCGCTATATACAGGGATTTCTAGATTTTTGTGCAGTGGTATGAGGTAGATATGTACATGAAGGCATGGTAAGGTGACTAGGCAACAAAATGTAATAAGAATAGTGGTAAAATAAAGAGTATAATAGTGTTTGTTGGTATGGATGTTTTTATGCATGTGTGTGGTCCTCTGTAGCTCATTTTGTAGTGAATGGCGTTTTGCGACAGCCAGGGTAGTGGGTTCGATTCCCGGAAGTACCCATCCATGAAATGTATGCACGCATGCCTGCAAGTAGGCCGTCATTGTAAATAAGAATTCGTTCTTGCCTAGTTAAATATAGGTGTTTTATTTTTTTGTAGTGTTTTGGATAAAAGCGTCTGCTAAATGGCGTTTATTATAATATTGTGTGAGTGTGCATAGAGCCAGTGCAAAAAAGGGTCAGATAGTTCATTAAATGGTAACCTAGACTATTTAGCAGTCTTATGGCTTGGGGATAGAAGCTGTCTCTGAGCCTGTTGGTCTGAGAGCTGATTCTCCGGTACCGTTTGCCAGACAGTAGCAAAGTGAAGTCTTTGGTCAATTTTTCGGGCCTTCCTCTGACACCCCCTGATATAGAGGTCCTGGATGGCAGGGAGCTCGACCCCCTAGTGATGTATTTGGCTGTCCGCACCACCCTCTGCAGCATTATGCAGTTGAGGGCGGTGCATTCACCATACCAAGCGGTGATGAAGCCAGTCAAGATGCTCTCGATGGTGCAACTAACTTTTTGAGGATCCGAGGGCTCATAACAAATCTTGTCAGCCTCCTTAGAGGGAGAAGAAGCCGTCATGCTCTCTTTACGACTGTCTGGGTGTGTGTGGAGCATGCTAAGTCCTTGGATGCCAAGGAAGCTCTCGCCCCGCTCCACTACAGCCCCATGGATGGGCGTGCTGTGCCCTCTTTCACCTGTAGTCCACGTTCGGGGAGAGGGTTGTTGTCCTGGCACCAAACTGCCAAGTGTCTGACCTCCTTGTAGGCTCTCATCGCTGTCGTTGATCAGGCCTACCACCGTTGTTTCGTCAAAGCAAGGCACTCACTAGTATTTTTAATCTGCACAGGCCGGTAAGACAGACATCAGCTGAAGACGATGTAATTGACACCAGTAGTGGCGTCTCCTCGGAAGCCACGTGAGACTAGGATTGTAGAAATGAGCAGACCTGCTTCTTCATTCCAATGGTTCTTTTGTGGTGTGACCCACTAAAGCTTTTGGAATTTGTGGACAGCCACATCAATGGAATCAGCAGGTTTTGTTGTTGGCACAACCCAGTCTGCCATCACATAAAAGGATTTGGCCATAACATTACTCCAAAGTTACTGACCTACACAGTGGTTGCATCGCTATAGTCTCAAATGGCTCCTCAGCTCTTCTCCTTCATCTGCACTTATCTAATATCTTATCTACCCCACATGATGGGTGAAAGCAACAGTATGGTGGTGAATGCATACAGAGGTTGCTTGTCAACTTCTTTCACGTCTGTGCAGATCCAGGAAAGGAGGTGAGGAGAGGAGGCCTCTTAAACTATTGAAGACTTTTACCAGCCTCCAGCTAAGGATCGAACAGTGCCGTGTCTGTCTATCCATCTGTGGTTGTCTTGTTACGTCACTACAGCGGTCACGATGCATCAGAGCTTTGCTGCCACTGACGCTCCGCCCACGGCTGCCCCTCAAACCACGGCTCCGCCTCCTGCACCCCCGGCCCGGCCCAAGAGAGGCAACTACACTGTAACCAACGGCAATGGGACCGCCTGTCTGATGGCCCGCATGGGACTGCAGCTCAATGTCAGCTTCAGCTCTGCCTCTCTCAATAAGGTACACACACAGACTTGCACATACTTTGAAACCTAGCACCTCTCAGACAGTCTTGTTTTATTAACCTTGTGGGACACACACAATTAATTCCGATTCAAAATCCTATTATTCTTAACCTCTAAACTGAACCTTTTTAACCCTAAACCCCCTAGGAATAGCCTTTTTTCCTTTGTGTGGACCAGGAAAATGTCCCCAGTTGGTCAAATGTTTGTTCACTATTTTTGTGTAGACTTCTGGTCCCTACAATTATAGTTAAACATGTCCACACACTGCCCTGTCTTGTTGTCCTGTGTGTGCGCAGACTGTGCTAGAGGTGGTGAACCTGCAGCCCAACCTGACTAAGAGCTCAGGGTCATGTGACTTGGACAGCGCCACCCTACTGCTGAAGGCTGACGAGAATGCAACCAGCCTCACCCTCGTCTTCTCCCTGGTCAGAACTCTTGTTTGACATTTTTTGTTTCTCTTTACTGTTCTGTCTGCCACTTAGTGCTCTCTTGCTCTTTATCTTCATTTCTTCTTGCATCCATTAATGCATTAGTACACGCAGTAAGGTTTTCTGTATCAGTAGTAGAAGGCTTTTGGCACTAACACCTGACTGCCACAAGATGGAGCCTCATGAACAAGCTGAGGACAGGCACTCGTGAACTATTGTTTCAGTCCTGTGTGTGGTGTAGATACTGTGTGGCGTCACTAGTTCTCTTGTGTCTGCAGAATGCCACGTCCAGTAAGTACCACCTCAGTGGAGTGACCCTGTTGGCAGCCTGGCCGGACATGCATGGTGAGTCTGGATCCAACAATCACCTGATGTAGTGAATAGTACCTGCATATAATGAATCTGTCTCCTCATACAACCCCAATCTGCAGTGTTGAAACCCCTCTATAATCCTCCTTTTGCCACACTCTTCCATCCCCATCATTATTCTAATGTCTCTTTCCATCCTTTCTTTATCCTGTTTCACATCCCAACCATTACCCCCCGAGCTGACAAGGTAAAAAAAACTTTGGTTCTGCCCCTGAGCAAGTCAGTTAACCCACTCTTCCCCAGGCGCCGATAACGTGGATGTCAATTTAAGGCAGCCCCCCGCACCTCTGATTCACAGGGGTTGGGTTAAATGCAGAAGACCTACTTCAGTAGAATGCATTCAGTTGTACAACTGACTAGGTATCCCCCTCTCCTTTCCCCCGATCTTCCCTTTCTTACCCCACCCATAACCTCTCTCCCTCCTTCCCACCATTATCTCTCACTCTCCCTGTCGTCCCTCCAGTGCCCTTCTCAGCCAGTAACCGTAGTCTGGACTACCTGCGTGGTACCCTGGGGCGTAGTTACATGTGTCGTGAGGAGCAGACTCTGGCTGTGACTGTCAACTTCTCTCTCAACACCTTCCAGCTGCAGGTGCAGCCCTTCGGCCTCAAAGGGGACCAGTTTGGAGCAGGTACTGTGGGTTACCACTTCATGTGGTACTACTTCAGTATGGGACTGTGGGTTACCATTCAAAGTGTTAATGTTTCAGGAGGGGATTGTTATCAACATTTCTGAGATTGGAATAATACATTCTGGTGATTATCATTCCATCACATTTATTTATTGATTTCTTGTTTTTCTCCACGTTCCCTCGCCTGCTCTTCGGTGTCTATAATTCCCGCTCTCTCACGGTCTCTCTCTCTCCCTCTCCAGCGGAGGAGTGTCAGCTGGATGAGGATGACATGTTGATCCCCATCATCGTGGGCGCTGCGCTGGCTGGCCTGGTCCTCGTCGTTCTCGTGGCCTACCTCATCGGCAGGAAGAGGAGCCACGCTGGCTATCAGACCATCTAAAATCACTTCCTATCAACTGACACCCCCCCAAGAGCCAGAGAGCGCAAGCCCGCCCCATTTTACCCTCCAGCTACTAACAATCACCTGGATTGACTGAACCTCACTGCGACCCTTAAACTGAACTTTCCCCAATTCAGTTGGTCTCATCTTAGAATCCTTGCTGCCCCATCCTCCCCTCTGAACTCTCACTAGCCCCACGTTGGGTATCCATGGGGTTGATATGCGCTTTCAGGACTGAACTGCTCCTTTGTATGAAAAAAAAAAAAAAGTGGGAATCTGCTGAGATTTGAATTTACATAACGAAACACTCTTGACAGTAGAGCTTTTCACGGATCCATCTATACTCGAGACCTGATCCAGAATTCAAAATAATGTCACTGGTTGAATCTGAACATATTATCACGGGTAGGCCTACATGTAACTTTAATGTACTTGTCCGGAAGAGCCCGTACAGATCCAAACGCGACTGCTACAGTAGAGAGAAATGTAGAATTTATGCTGCTGCTCTTTATGCTGCTGCCACGAGAGTGGCGCTTGTTAATGTTGTTCAGTCATAAGTTAACAAGGCTACAATAGGCTAGTCATAGAGCCTTCCTGTGTGGCAAAAGTTAGGAGATATATAATTACAAGTTAAAGGAGAGGGATGGGCTACAACGACAATAGTCTGGAGTTGTAAGTGTAGGATGAGAAAGTGTAAGCACTGCAGCCTCAGTTAGCCTAGCTCGCTAATATCAGCTAGCTTAATTAGCTTCTCCCGGTTTGATACAGTCAAGCCCGGTACTACGTAATCATATTTGATAAATCATTTAGCTATGGCAGCTATTGGTTGGTTGCTGTCATCTCTCCCTCACTCGCTCACAGTACGGCCCCTCCCCCACCTGCTGGAGCGGCACCTCCCTCACGCGTTTTATCGGCTTTAAAAAAGTGTTTTCTGTTGCTTCCCTCACTCGGATCGGTGCTGGATCTGACCAGGTCTATACGGAACGGTTCTAGCTGTCTCTGGGTTCGTTCGGAATGCGTCTCTGACTAAATTCAAAAATTGTATTTATACATATCGGGTTCGAGTAGGGAAAGCCCAGGTCCATTTTGGAACAGGTCCAGCTTTTTGGACCCATGAAGACCTCTACTTGAGAGACACCATCACTCAACATGGTGGGGGGTGGGGTGGAGTTCTCATATAACCATATGCTGAATAATAATCCACACTCTGCTATTTGTAGCCTAGGGTTTCATATCATGCATTACATTTACTGGTGTTTAATAACAGGATTTCTGAGGGATTGTTTGTGTACAACCATTGCTGCTGCCGTTTAATGGCTACTTCTCTGTTTTGGTTGGTGGCCATTTTGTCAGTCACAACGTAATAGGAGGCCGTTGTTACTCCTGTGTAAAGGGAATATTATGACTGTCGCTGGTTGCTCCAACCAAACTTGTTGCTTAAGGTTTTCAACATCATTAAACATAATACATTTTAATTCTGAATATAATATGGAGTTGATGCAAGTCTCCCCTAACCTGAGTTTGAGGGTCAGATATTTTTGCATCCACCTAATGGGTAAGGCTATGATTTAGGGCTGGGAAATCTGATCCTAGATCTGTGGTTAGGGGCTAAGCTAGGTACCAGCGGCAGTTTTCAGAATGGTGTTTCTTAATCCATTTCTTAGGGGTCCCCTAGTTGGACTTTTTTTGTGCACCTTCTTGGGTTCCTCTTGGACTGGGTTGAGGAACAAGGGTAAAGGTCATTTGATGGTGAAGCAGTTGAGGTCCGCATACCACTGCTTATAGGTACATGTATTAAACAGCGCTTCACGCTTCATTCAATCCGACATCTGCATTGGCTGTGCAGCATTTACGGTGATACGGCCTCTGCAGAAGTCAGGACATTCATACTTGTTGTGCTTCCTGAAGCAAAGCCGAGCTGTTAAGGAAGTGATGCTATACGGAGTCCTCCCCATTATTACAACATTTTGAGAGGCATGTGCTTGATTTGGCCTCTGCATGCCTCAAGGCTCCGCAATTGGTTCACACCCTCCATACGAAGCCTCTGATCACATTTGCTGACTAAGCATAAATTGGCTTTACGACCGTGATTTATTTATTTTTCTGGGGGGGGATGTACTGATGGTACGTCCAGTGATACACTAAGGGGAGGGTTGTTACAGTTGAATTTTATGGTGCTTACAAATGGCTGAACACTAACTCAAAATGCACCTGTGTAACTTGGGACACTTTTTAGTGAAGTCACACTTTATTAGGTGGTTTTCTCAAGTTACAATTCCAGATATTATTGTTTAAATTGTTCTGTTGGAGTTACTGCCAAAAGAACAGCAACATTTTTAGGGAGGACATTTCTCCACCCCAAAATAATGTTAAGCCAAATGGAATATGTGCCTCCCCACTTACAAGAAGGATGGGATCTATGCTAATGTTCTAGATTTGCACACTCTAATCTGAAGGATGGGCTCTATGCTAAGGTTCTAGAGTTACTCGCACTCTTAATCTGTCTCAAATGACACCCTATTCCCCATGTAGTGCATATCTTAGTTGGGTGTCATTAGAGTCATAGCCTTTTGTCTCTACACAGCGTTACCATAGAACAATGAGCCATATTTCACCAGATGTATACATGGCTGTGGTCTGTCTTGGTTTAGTTATAAAGATCTTTGGTGTCGTTCTGAGATCTTGCCTTGCCTGTTGAAAGATCAGAGGATGCATTATTTGGAGTAATGAAACTGCGTTTTTGTTCCACCCCTCTTCTAGAAGTGTTAACATCCATAGGTAGTGATTGAATATGGATTTAAGAATGTTTTAATTGTTTTCTTAAGTGTAGTGGTCAATAAAATAAAATCAGTTGAAGGAATGAGGTGTGTCTTAATTTGTCGTTCTGGCGTTTGCCAACACCTTTCGCTCTAATTCTAGAGGACTTGTATTTGGGAACCAATCGCAATGCTGGGAGAACAAAGCAGGGCCGTAATTATAATATAGATTGGGGGGGGGGGTCACATTTCTAAGGTCTTTGAAATCCAAGTTAACAAACATCACCGACCATTTTGAATCCCACCGTACCTTCTCCGCTGTGAAATCTGGTTTCCGAACTGGTCATGGGTGTACCTCAGCCACGCTCAAGGTCCTAAATGGAAAAAAAACTGGCATCGATAAGCGACAATACTGTGCATCCGTATTCATCGACCTGGCCAAGGCTTTCAACTCTGTCAGTCACCACATTCTTATCGGCAGACTCGACAGCCTTGGTTTCTCAAATGACTGCCTCGCCTGGTTCACCAACTACTTATCTGACAGAGTTCAGTGTGTCAAATCGGAGGGCCTGTTGTCCGGACCTCTGGCAGTCTCTATGAGGGTGCCACAGGGTTCAATTCTCGGGCTGATTCTCTTCCCTGTATACATCAATGTTGTCCTTGCTGCTGGTGATTCTCTGATCCACCTCTATGCAGACGACACCATTCTCTATACATCTGGCCCTTCTTTGGACACTTAACTAACCTCCAGACGAACATCAATGCCATAACTCTCCTTCCGTAGCCTCCAACTGCTCTTAAATGCAAGTATAACTAAATGCATGCTCTTCAACCTATCGCTGCCCGCACGTCCAGCATCAATACTCTGGACGGTTCTGACCTAGAATATGTGGACAACTACCAATACCTAGGTGTCTGGTTAGACTGTAAACTCTCCTTCCAGGCCCACATTAAGCATCTCCAATCCAAAATTAAATCTAGAATCGGCTTCCTATATCGCAAAAGTAGCATCCTTCACTCATGCTGCCGATCATACCCTCGTATAACTGACTATCCTACTGATCTTCGATGCCATTTACAAAATAGCCTCCAACACTCTACTCAACAAATTGGATGCAGTCTATCACAGTGTCATCCTTTTTGTCACCAAAGCCCCATATACTACCAACCACTGTGACCTGTACGCTCTCGTTGGCTGGCCCTCGTTTCATACTCGTCGCCAAACCCACTGGCTCCAGGTCATCTACAAGTCTTTGCTAGGTAAAGCCCTGCCTTATCTCAGTTCACTGGTCAACATAGCAGGACCCACCCGCAGTACGCGCTCCAGCAGGTATATTTCACTGGTCACCCCAAAGCCAATTTTAAGCACCAGCTGGGCAATGCAGAGCTGACCACCTGGCTGAAAGGTCACTGATTTCACCAGTCCCCAAAGGTAAAACAGCATTTTGATGCTGGTGGGGAATATAATCGTGAAAGAAATCTTGTGGGAAATAATGTCAATGCCAGTGGTCCAGTTCGCACTTATCATTGATGGGACACAGGATATATCAGGAGTCAATATGTTTGATGGTACAAGGGATATATCAAGAGTTGATCAGGAGTCAATATGTTTGATGGTACACAGGATATATCAGGAGTCAATATGTTTGACTCTAGATGCAGATCTACAACCAATGGAACAATTCCTGGGGCTCTACGACGTGTCATCAACGGCAGGGCAAAATATAGCCAAGATGGCATGTGATGTAATGATTCGTCTAGGCCTTCCTCTGTCCCAACATCGAGGATAAACCTATGACGGTGCCAAAAACATGGCTGGACGATTGCAGGGGGTGCAAGACATTTTAAGGAAAGAACAACCGCTGGCTATGTATTGTCACCTCGATCCACACTTTGTGAACTTAGTTACGCAGGCTGCCTGTGTAGCCTCTCCACTAGGAAGAGATTCAATGGGTCTGGTGCATGAATTGGGGGAGATTCTTTAATCAATCTGGCAAGTTCAAGGTGATTTTCCAGGAAATCGCAAAATCAAAGCATTGTTTGTTGAAACCTTGTTGAAACCTCTGTCCCACCAGGTGGACTGTTCGCACCCCTGCCATCCGCTCAGTTCTCAGCCAATAGGAGTCAGTGCTGACAGCCCTTGAAGAAATGGCATCACGCAGCTCATCTGACACTTCAACTAAGGCTAATGGTCTTCATGGAACATTTCTAAAAGGGAACACTGTGCTCGGCCTTGTCATGGCTGAAGACCTGATGGGGGATTTGGAGTGTCTGAACATCTCCCTGCAGCTTAGGAAACAGACCGTTTCAGGCATGTTGGAGGCTGTGGACCATGTCAAAACAAGCATGCAGGACAAGCGAACAGAGGAGCACTTTGATGTCTTGTTCACAAAAGCAACTGCTGTGGCAACAAAGTTGGACCTACAACCTATTCAGATGCTTCATATCCGCAAACCTACAAAGCGTTACACCGGTCAGGCTGCAGCCCATATCCATCCAGATGCCCAGTCCTTGTACAGAGCCCAATTCTACAACGCCTTGGACACAGTGAATACTCAATTCATAGAGAGGTTTGATTAAGCTGGTTTCCACAAACTGCAACAGCTTGAAAATGTGCTGCTACGCTGAGACATGGACAAGGTGGTAGACCAGTATCCTGAATTGAATTCAAGACTACTGCAGGTGCAGCTGGCCATGTTTGGGGCTAATTACACATATCAAACGAGCTCAGATGTTGCTAGCATTATTGGGGAAATGGTGCCAGAGGTGAGTGGTCTCTTCAGTCAGTTGGAAGCTTTAGTAAGGCTTCTTCTGGTCATCCCTGCCTCCTCTGTAGAGGCTGAGAGGAGTTTTAGTGCCCTGAGGAGGCTGAAGACATGGCTTAGATCATCCATGAGTCAAACAAGGCTGAATAATGTGGCCATGTGTCACGTGCACCAGGGGAGACTGGACAGACTGGACTTTGAAGGAATAGGCCAGTCTTTTATTGGTGTCAACGATAAGCACAAAAAGGCCTTTGGATCAATTGCTTGTTGAATGGCAAGTCAAAACACATGTCATTGCCTTTAGAGGATAGGAGAGCAGAGGAAAGGAGAAGAGATGTCTGGAGAGAGGAGAGAAGAAGAAATTACTGGAGAGGAGAATATAGGACCAGAGGAGAGGAGGAAAGAGGGCTGGAGAGGAGAAGATAGGATGAGAGGAGAGCAGAGCAAACACCACTGCTGCCCACCCAAGTTTACTTGTAAATAAAAACAACAATTTGCTAATCCTTGGCCACAATATCTGGACTTGTATTCATATAACAATGCATAGAGTTCTGTTTATATGATTATGGTTATACTTTATTCATCCCTAATCTCTGCCATTACATACAATGAAACAAGATAACTTGGCTACATAGCTGATGCCTGCTGGACTGTTCATTAATCATGGTACTCCATTTTTTTGTTTGTCTGTCAGCCCCAGCCTCGAACTCAGGCCCTGTGTATAGTTAACTGACCCTCTCTGCCCATTCATCGCCAATTTACATGTTGTTGTCTAAGCTGATTAGCTGTTGTTGTCTTTCCCGTTGTTGTCTTAGCTAGCTCTCCCAATCAACACCTGTGATTGCTTTATGCCTCACTTTGTCTCTCTCAAATGTCAATATGCCTTGAATATTGTTGTTTAGGATAGTTATCATTGTTTTAGTTTTCTGCAGAGCCCCTAGTCCCACTCATCATGCCTCAGATACCTTCTTTGTCCCATCTCCTACACGTACGTAGTACTAACTAGTAGCATAACTAGTACGTCCAGTGATGGAATCTCTCTTATCGTCACAAAATGTCTGGGTTTACCTCCACATTACCCGTACCCCACCATACCCATCTGTACATTATGCCCTGAATCTATTCTACCACGCCCAGAAATCTGCTCCTTTTATTCTCTGTCCTCAACTCACTAGACGACCAGTTTTGATAGCCTTTAGCCGTACCCTCATCCTACTCCTCCTCTGTTCCTCTGGTGCTGTGGAGGTTAACCAAGGTCCTGCGTGTCCCCAGGCACTCTCATTTTTTTACTTCTGTAACCGAAGAAGCCTTGGTTTCATGCATGTTAACTTCAGAAGCCTCCTCCCTAAGTTTGTTTTACTCACTGCTTTAGCACACTCTGCCAACCCTGATGTCCTTGCCGTGTCTGAATCCTGGCATAGGAAGGCCACCAAAAAAGATTTCCATTCCCAACTACAACATTTTCCATCAAGATAGAACTGCCAAAGGGGGAGGAGTTGCAATCTACTGCAGAGATAGCTTACAAAGTAATGTCATTCTTTCCAGGTCTATGCCCAAACAGTTCGAGCTTCTAATTAAAAAAATTAATCTCTCCTGAAATAAGTCTCTCACTGTCTCACTGAAGTGGCTCGGAAAACACACGTTTGTTATTTTTGTAGCTAAGTACAGTATAGGCGCAGTTACGTTCCATATGCGAACACACACCGTTTCCTACTCACAACACTGATCAACTCGTTGTTAGCTGCCTAGCTAGCATCACTACCTACGTTGATGACTGAAGGCAAAGAAATCTCATATTCCATTGCTATGGCAGCGAACATTCCGCCACCAAATCCCATGGTTCTCACAGGGGACTGGAATACTAATTGGGACAACTTCAGGGATGAATTCGAGGACTATGCGCTGGCGACCGGTCTACATGAGAAACCCAACGAGGTACAAGTGGCAACTCTGAGGAGTTTAATGGGCAGCGAATGCAGGCATATCTACCGGCACAATCTCACCCTCACAGCACGTCAACAGTGTGATGCAAAGGCTATATTGGATGCATTGGAGAATTACTTCAAACCCGCCAGATACGTAATTTATGAGCGGTTCGTTTTCGGAAGCTGTAAACAGGAAGAGGGTGAGTCAGTACACAACTTTGTAACCTGGTTGAGAGAGAAATCCGCCACTTGTGAATACGGGGGATTGAAAGATGAATTGATTCGTGACAAAATAGTGCTGGGAATTGCAAATGAGGATACACGCCGGCGTCTACTGAGAGAGAGAGACTTAACATTAGTAACTGCCATTGAAATGTGCCGCACTGCTGAAGTCACTGACATGAGAATGAGAGCAATGGAAATCGAAACCCCACGCTCCGACGTTGATACCGTTCACGCTGTTGCTAGGCAGACATTCAGACTAAACCAATCGAGGCAGAGCAATTCACCACGAACGGTGAACACAGAGAGCCCCGTATCATGTAAATACTGTGGGAATACACACACACGTGGCAAAGAGCACTGCCCTGCCTACGGTAAACCATGCAGAGCTTGTGGAACTAATAATCATTTTGCAAAAGTGTGTCTCAAAAGCAAAAGAAGGGTGAGTGAGGGCAAGATTCACTGTGTTGATGATGTCATTCAATATTCAGAGCTGAAAAGTGAAAGTGACATTTACATGCATGAATCCATTGGGGCTGTACACTCAAGAGGGAAGAAATGGTTTGTGACACTACGATTACACAACAAGCAACAACAATGTCAACTGGATTCTGGTGCTACATGCAACGTAATGAGCTACAAAGACAAAATCAATCTGGCACCTGACACACATCTATTGCCCAGCGATACTAGACTAAAGCTCTACTCAGGAGAGCTAATGAGCTCTATGGGCACCTTTGAGACCGAATGCGTTATTCGGGGACGCAAACACAAGCTGGAGTTTGAGATTGTGAAAACCAGTCAACATCCTCTCCTCTCAGGCTCTACATGCGAATGCCTGGGACTCAGCCTGAAGGTCATTTACAAGCCAGGACCAGAGATGTACATCAGCGACACACTGAGCAGGGCAACAACACAATGTACAGGCAGAGGCACTGTCTATCAGCGGCAGGCCATCTGTTCGCTACAGCAGGAACAACAAGATGTTCAACAGATCAATCAGGCAGACTACTTAAACGTCACAGATCACCGCCTAGCCCAGATAAGGCAACACACTGACAAGGACGAACGCCTACAGTCACTGAAGACCATGGCCCTCGCAGGTTGGCCATACCTGAAAGAGGAGACACCTTTCACAGTGAGAGAATACTGGACCTTTCGAGATGAGATCAGCGTGCAAAATGGCGTCTTGTTCAGAGGTCAGAAGGTCATTATTCCCAAATCACTACGTCCAGAGATGCTTACCCGCATACACTCCAGTCACGTTGGAGGTGATGCATGCTACCGCCAGGCTCGTGAAACATTATACTGGCCAAACATGCAAGCAGAAATTAAAGACTTTGTCAGCAACTGTACCACATGCAACGAGTACGCTCATGAACAGCAAAAGGAAACCATGATGTCACACGAACTGCCCACAAGGGCCTGGCAAATCGTCAGCATGGACTTATTCAGCCACAGACAAAAGGACTATCTTCTCATCGTTGATCACTACTCTGACTTTTGGGAAATTGAACTGCTCCCTGACTTGTCTGCAGAGACAGTCATAAAGTGCTGCAAGGCGCAGTTTGCAAGGCAAGGTCAGCCTGACAAGGTAATCACGGACAATGGCCCACAATTCACTGCACAGTTCAAGCGTTTCGCCTCAGAATGGGAGTTTGACCACGTGACCTCCTCTCCAAGACACCCAAAAGCAAATGGCAAGGCAGAATCAGCTGTCAAGATTGCAAAAAACCTGTTAAGCAGGGCCTTGCGCGAAAGCAACGACCCATGGAAAGCGATCTTACAGTGGAGGAACACACCCACTGAAAACATGGACAGCAGCCCAGCACAACGCCTTCTGTCCAGACGTCTGAAGACTACCATCCCCGTAGCTAACAAGCTACTTGAGCCCTGCGTCATGGTTGGCGTCACGGACAAACTGCGTCACAGAAAGCAGCTCGCTAAGTGCTTCTACGACCGGACTGCTCGGGACCTACCAGAGCTGGAGGTGGGTGAAACGATAAGAATGAAACCGCTGCCGGGAGACCACACAGGACTTTGGAGGCTGGGCACATGCCTGCAGAGAGTTGCACCACGTTCTTACCTGGTGGATGTTGGTGGCTCCCTCTATCGTCGCAATCGGGTGGATCTGCGCGTAGCAGAGCAGACAAACCAGAACACGCCATACACTCACCTAGATGAGCTGGATCACAGTCCAGGCCTAAGGGTAAGGGGTGCAGAATTGAGACATGGGCCAACTGAAGGTGAGGCTTCTACCCCACCAAGCTCTCCAGCTCGTGCCCCTAATCCTACCCCTGTCAGAGCCAATACTTACTCACGGGTGGGTCGGCTGTGCAAGCCACCGGACAGGCTTACTCTGTAAGCAAGGGACTGTTAACTTGCCCTCGGTTAATTAAAATCTATATTTGTTCTTAAATAATTAAATTGAAATTAAAAAAGGAAGATGACAACTGAAGTAAAAAAGAAATGTAATGCTTTTTCTATTGTTATGACCTGACTGTTAAGAATTTAATGTTATGCCTTTATGTTTGCACTTTCTATTGAAAAGGATGATGTTACGGAGTCTAGTTGATAGGCAATCGACTAGCCGGACTGTTCCCCGGACTCCAGTTGTAGCCATTCGTACAAGGCACAAACAAGGCTATTCAACCTGACATTGGTGTCTGTCGTTATTCCTTTATCTAACATATCATACTGAAACACCAGGTACAACCCAAAATCTGTAACCATGGGCACCCTCACAGATATTATCCTGACCAACTTGCCCTCCAAATACACCTCTGTGGTTTTCAATCAGGATCTCAGCGATCACTGCCTCATTGCCTGCATCCGCTATGGGTCCGCGGTCAAACGACCACCTCTCATCACTGTCAAATGCTCCCTTAAACACTTCTGCGAGCAGGCCTTTCTAATCGACCTGGCCCAGGTATCCTGTAAGGATATGGACCTCATCCCGTCAGTCGAGGATGCCTGGTCATTCTTGAAAAGTAATTTCCTCACCATCTCAAAAAATGTAGAATAGATATAGCCCTTGGTTCACTCCAGACCTGACTGCCCTCGACCAGCACAAAAACATCCTGTGGCGGACTGCAATAGCATCGAATAATCCCCGAGATATGCAACTGTTCAGGGAAGTCAGGAACCAATACTCACAGTCAGTCAGGAAAGCAAAGGCTAGCTTTTTCAAACAGAAATTTGCATCCTGTAGCTCTAACGCCAAAACGTTTTGGGACACTGTAAAGTCCATGGAGAACAAGAGCACCTCCTCCCAGCTGCCCACTGCACTGAGGCAGGGTAACACTGTCACCACCGATAAATCCATGATAATTGAGAATTTCAAAAGCATTTCTCTACGGCTGGCCATGCTTTCCTCCTGGCTATCCCAACCCCGGCCAACAGCTCCATGGCCTATTTATTGCCTTACCTCCTTATGCCATTTGCACATACTGTGTTATTGATTGTACGTTTGTTTATGTGTAACTCTGTGTTGTTTGTGTCGCACTGCTTTGCTTTATCTTGGCCAGGTCGCAGTTGTAAATGAGAACTTGTTCACAACTAACCTACCTGGTTAAATAAAGGTGTTCACAACTAACCTACCTGGTTAAATAAAGGTGTTCACAACTAACCTACCTGGTTAAATAAAGGTGTTCTCAACTAACCTACCTGGTTAAATAAAGGTGTTCTCAACTAACCTACCTGGTTAAATAAAGGTGTTCTCAACTAACCTACCTGGTTAAATAAAGGTGTTCTCAACTAGCCTACCTGGTTAAATAAAGGTGTTCTCAACTAACCTACCTGGTTAAATAAAGGTGTTCTCAACTAACCTACCTGGTTAAATAAAGGTGTTCTCAACTAACCTACCTGGTTAAATAAAGGTGTTCTCAACTAACCTACCTGGTTAAATAAAGGTGTTCTCAACTAACCTACCTGGTTAAATAAAGGTGTTCTCAACTAGCCTACCTGGTTAAATAAAGGTGTTCTCAACTAACCTACCTGGTTAAATAAAGGTGTTCTCAACTAACCTACCTGGTTAAATAAAGGTGTTCTCAACTAACCTACCTGGTTAAATAAAGGTGTTCTCAACTAGCCTACCTGGTTAAATAAAGGTGTTCACAACTAACCTACCTGGTTAAATAAAGGTGTTCTCAACTAACCTACCTGGTTAAATAAAGGTGTTCTCAACTAACCTACCTGGTTAAATAAAGGTGTTCTCAACTAACCTACCTGGTTAAATAAAGGTGAAATAAAATAAAAGAACATTTTGTAAAGAATAACAGAGCGATGTAATACAATACACTATTCAACCTTATTGTAAAAAAATATATAAAAGTTAATCCCATGTGTAAGTGAATTGTTAAAAATATATTTTAGAATGTCAGGAAATTCGTTTTCAAATTTAGATTTTTTTCTGGGGGGGGCAGCAGATTTGGTCCCCCCATGTTGACTCCATGGCTACATTGTTTAAATCCTCACATTTTAAACCGACAGTAACTAACTTCATCTAAAAAAGGTAATTGTCAGGGAGCAGTTCTTTATTGTGGCAAAACAGTAAAAAGGTCCAATTCCAAAACCTTTTACCCTAAAGTCAAAATCTATAGAGGTATGATTGCACAAGCATAATTCATGCATTCAATGGAAGATTAGCGCAGAAACATACATGCACAGATCAAGTTAGGATTCGGGCCTAAGTATGCACTTCTTCATGGATTTAAAGCATTTGGATGGTGTAAGTATAGGCTGGAATTTATTTTCCCAGACGATTCCTGGGTGGAAGTGTACACTTCGTGGACTACAGCCCGTGACTTCATTTCAGAGGTGACACCTCATTATCTTCAACCCAACAAGCCTATGCTTACATATTGTGGGCGGCAGGTAGCCTAGTGGTCTGAGCATTGGGACAGTAACCAAAAGGTTGCGGGATCGAATCCCTGAGCTGAGTCATTCTGCCCCTGAACAAGGCAGTTAACCCACTGTTCCCCGGTAGGCTGTCATTGTAAAATAAGAATTTGTTCTTAACTGGACTAAATAAAGGTTAAAAAAATATTTAAAAATAAACTCCATTCTAACAAACCCCAACCTATTGTTCCCAAGATACTACCACAGGACAATTACAGTTAGCTTTTTACAATGCAAAGAATTGCTTCCTGAGAACAAATAAATAATATTCAGTTAGATGGGGTACTACAATCGCTCAGACCATTTTAGCACCTCAGATGTCATCATATGGTTCCTAAGATATTACACATTTCCCCAGGGATTGTGAGATCTAATAATCTTTTTAGCGTCAGGGCAACAAAAATGACCTGGAACACGGCCAGGTGAACCGCAAGGCGATTGCTTTAGGGAGGTTATTAGTGGTGGTCAGGGGCAGAGTCTGGTCTCCTCCGCCACGATACGCTCTCTGTACGTCTCCCGCAGCTTAGTGATGGTTGCCATGGAGAGACTTCCTGGTTCCCTGAAGATTTCCTGTCAATATCAGGAAGAAGAGAAAGGAGGATATCCTGTCAATATCAGGAAGAGAAAGGAGGCCTTCCTGTCAATCAGGAAGAAGAGAAAGGAGGCCTTCCTGTCAATATCAGGAAGAAGAGAAAGGAGTTAGTAAACTGTTTGTGGAACAGATTAAGTTACCAATATTCACTAATCCCAGACCCTAGATCTGTGCCTAAGGTTACTTTTCTCTTTTGGAGAACCTTACCTGCATGAAGGTGTGGCAGTCGTATGTAAAGGCTCCCTGAGTGATCAGTTTGAAGCACTCACACACCTCGACCATGGAGCGGGCCTGCAGGATCTCAGCCTGGTGGTGGCGAATCAGAGTCAAGGCCACGCGGAACAGGATCTTAGAACCCTCGTAAAACAGGCAATCCCAGATCCGCAGAACTGTCTAGGGAAGACAAGAGATGTGAGAAAGACAAAGATAATCGTTATCTTACAGAGGGTGGTGATGACAGTATTTCAGTCTGGGTCCTGTGTCAACAAGCACACGGAAACACCCCCACCCCCCAGACCCTCACCTCTACAGGCAGAACGTCGATGTAGAGGCAGATGAACCATTGGGAGACCACCAAGGTCCACATGACGTTGTGTTGGACCATGGTCTGCCACACGGCTGGGGCTTTGACCCTTACCAGCTCCCCCAACACCTCCTGGTCCGTCTTCAACCCCAGCATGGCCGGGCTGTAGTAGTCTACAACAACATGGACAGCTCAGGTTAATTCAGTTCTGTTTGTGTGAGATGAGGTTGTGTGTGTGTGTGTGTGTAAAATCTAATTTTATTTGTCACATGCGCTGAATACAATGGGTGTATACTCTATAGCCCTTCCCAATGATGCAGAGTTAAAACAATATAATAAAAATAAATATATTAACGCGAGGAATAAAATACACAAGAATGGAGCTGTATACAGTAAGTACCAGATCAATGTGCAGGGGTATGAGGTATTTGAGGTAGACATGTACATGAAGGCAGGGTAAAGTGACTAAACATCAGGATAGATAATAATAAGGTATTTGAGGTAGATATGTACATGAAGGCAGGGTAAAGTGACTAGGCATCAGGATAGATAATAATAAGGTATTTGAGGTTTGATTGTGTACATGAAGGCAGGGTAAAGTGACTAGGCATCAGGATAGATAATGATAAGGTATTTGAGGTAGATACAGTGCCTTGCGAAAGTATTCGGCCCCCTTGAACTTTGCGACCTTTTGCCACATTTCAGGCTTCAAACATAAAGATATAAAACTGTATTTTTTTGTGAAGAATCAACAACAAGTGGGGCACAATCATGAAGTGGAACAACATTTATTGGATATTTCAAACTTTTTTAACAAATCAAAAACTGAAAAATTGGGCGTGCAAAATTATTCAGCCCCTTTACTTTCAGTGCAGCAAACTCTCTCCAGAAGTTCAGTGAGGATCTCTGAATGATCCAATGTTGACCTAAATGACTAATGATGATAAATACAATCCACCTGTGTGTAATCAAGTCTCCGTATAAATGCACCTGCACTGTGATAGTCTCAGAGGTCCGTTAAAAGCGCAGAGAGCATCATGAAGAACAAGGAACACACCAGGCAGGTCCGAGATACTGTTGTGAAGAAGTTTAAAGCCGGATTTGGATACAAAAATATTTCCCAAGCTTTAAACATCCCAAGGAGCACTGTGCAAGCGATAATATTGAAATGGAAGGAGTATCAGACCACTGCAAATCTACCAAGACCTGGCCGTCCCTCTAAACTTTCAGCTTATACAATGAGAAGACTGATCAGAGATGCAGCCAAGAGGCCCATGATCACTCTGGATGAACTGCAGAGATCTACAGCTGAGGTGGGAGACTGTCCATAGGACAACAATCAGTCGTATATTGCACAAATCTGGCCTTTAAGGAAGAGTGGCAAGAAGAAAGCCATTTCTTAAAGATATCCATAAAAGTGTTGTTTAAAGTTTGCCACAAGCCACCTGGGAGACACACCAAACATGTGGAAGAAGGTGCTCTGGTCAGATGAAACCAAAATTGAACTTTTTGGCAACAATGCAAAACGTTATGTTTGGCGTAAAAGCAACACAGCTCATCACCCTGAACACACCATCCCCACTGTCAAACATGGTGGTGGCAGCATCATGGTTTGGGCCTGCTTTTCTTCAGCAGGGACAGGGAAGATGGTTAAAATTGATGGGAAGATGGATGGAGCCAAATACAGGACCATTCTGGAAGAAAACCTGATGGAGTCTGCAAAAGACCTGAGACTGGGACGGAGATTTGTCTTCCAACAAGACAATGATCCAAAACATAAAGCAAAATCTACAATGGAATGGTTCAAAAATAAACATATCCAGGTGTTAGAATGGCCAAGTCAAAGTCCAGACCTGAATCCAATCGAGAATCTGTGGAAAGAACTGAAAACTGCTGTTCACAAATGCTCTCCATCCAACCTCACTGAGTTCGAGCTGTTTTGCAAGGAGGAATGGGAAAAAATTTCAGTCTCTCGATGTGCAAAACTGATAGAGACATACCCCAAGCGACTTACAGCTGTAATCGCAGCAAAAGGTGGCGCTACAAAATATTAACTTAAGTGGGCTGAATAATTTTGCACGCCCGATTTTTCAGTTTTTGATTTGTTAAAAAAGTTTGAAATATCCAATAAATGTCGTTCCACTTCATGATTGTGTCCCACTTGTTGTTGATTCTTCACAAAAAAATACAGTTTTAAAACTTTATGTTTGAAGCCTGAAATGTGGCAAAAGGTCGCAAAGTTCAAAGGGCGAATACTTTCGCAAGGCACTGTATGTACATGAAGGCAGGGTAAAGTGACTAAGCATCAGGATAGGTAATAATAAGTTATTTGAGGTAGATATGTACATGAAGGAAGGGTAAAGTGACTAGGCATCAGGATAGATAATAATAAGGTATTTGAGGTAGATATGTACATGAAGGCAGGGTAAAGTGACTAGGCATCAGGATAGATAATAATAAGAGTAAAAAAATAAAACTGTAGCAGCAGCATATGATGAGCTTAAAGGTGTGTGTGGTACATAAATGGTATACAGTAGGGCAAAAAAGTATTTAGTCAGCCACCAATTGTGCAAGTTCTCCCACTTAAAAAGATGAGAGAGAGGCCTGTAGGTACACTTCAACTATGACAGACAAAATTAGAAAAAAAAATCCAGAAAATCACATTGTAGGATTTTTAATGAATTTAATTAGCAAATTATGGTGGAAAATAAGTATTTGGTCACCTACAAACAAGCAAGATTTCTGGCTCTCACAGACCTATAACTTCTTCTTTAAGAGGCTCCTCTGTCCTCCACTCGTTACCTGTATTAATGACACCTGTTTGAACTTGCACAATTGGTGGCTGACTAAATACTTTTTGCCCCACTGTATATCCTGAGAAACATCCTGTGGTTATTAATCTTGTAATGTGAGCCTGACAAACCAACAACAAAACAGGGTCTTACCACAAGCCACGTGATCATGGTGCTTTTGCACAGAAGCACACAGCAATAGAGCCTTCCACAAACAAATAGGTCTACAACTACTGTATGTACAGTGGCTTCAGGAAGTAGTTACACCTTTTGACTTGGTCCACATTTTGTTGTGTTACAGGCCGAATGTAACATTTTATTGTGATTTTTGTGTCACTGGCCTACACACAATACCCCATAATGTCAAAATAGAATTATGAATTTTGAAATGTTTACAAATGAATAAAAAAATAAATAATAAAAGATGAAGTCAATAAGTATTCAAAACTCCTTTGTTATGGCAAGCCTAAATAAGTTCAGGAGTAAAAATTAGCTTAAGAAGTCACAAGTTGCATGGACTCACTCAGTGTGCAATAATAGTGTTTAACCAGATTTTTGAATGACTACAATACCTAATTTCTGTACCCCACACATACAATTATTTGTAAGGTGCCAGTCGAGCAGTGAATTTCAAACCCAGATTTAACCACAAAGAGCAGGGAGGTTTTCCAATGGCTTGCAAAGAAGGGGCCCTATTGGTAGATGGGTACTGGGAGAACCTGCCAGAAGGACAACAGTCTCTACAGCACTTCACCAATCTAGGCTTTATGGGAGAGTGACCAGACGGAAGCCACTCCTGAGAACAAGGCACATGGCCGCACACCTGGAGTTTGTAAAAAGGCACGTGAAAGACTGAGATCATAAGGCACAAGATTCTGTGGTCTGAGATAAAAATGTAACTCTTTGGCCTGAATGCAAAGTGCTATGTCTGGAGAAAACCATGCACAGCTCATCACCCATCTAACACCATCCCTACTGTGAAGCATGGTGGTGGCAGCATCATGATATAGGGATGCTTTTCAGCAACAGGGACTGGGAGATACAGACATACCCAAGATGACTCAAAGCTGACACAGACATACCCAAGATGACTCAAAGCTGACACAGACATACCCAAGATGACTCAAAGCTGTAATTGTCACCAAAGGTGCTTCTACAAAGTATTGACTCAGGGGTGTGAATACTGATGTACATTTGATATTTCTGTATTTTATTGTGAATAAATTAGCAAAAATGTCTAAATACAAGTTTTTCACTTAGTCATTATAGGGTATTGTGTGTAAATGGATGAGAAGAAATAATTATATTTAATCAATTTTGAATTCAGGCTGTAACAACAAAATGTGGAATAAGTCAAGAGGTATGAATACTTTCTGAAGGCACTGTATGTGTTCAGGAAGTGGAAATGTGTCTAATAAGCTATAAGAAGTTTGTTAATGAATATTTTAGTTTTAAGTTATGATTTCAGTTTTACTTGGTGTTATCACTGTTACACACAATATTTAAAACTAATAACACCTCACCACACACATCCTCTTTACACAACCACTTATGCACACAGGCATACAAACACAGACGAGCAGACAGACACAACAGGAGTGTGTGGTACTAACCGGGAGTATTCTTCCCAATAAAGCATCCATCAGCCAGAAGGACTTCTCTTCATCCTTAGTGATGATGATGAGGTAGCCTGCAATGAAATTCATACCCTAGAATAGAGAGAGAAACTATAACTCCCTTCACACACACACACACACACACACACACACACACACACACACACACACACACACCTGTGCACACATGGTATGCACACAACACACACACACACACTATAGAGAACAGGTGAGGTATAAGCAGTTATGGCTGGGGACAGAACAGGCACAAACAGAAGAGGCGACAGTAGAGGTACAATACACACAAGGTTAGTCAGACACAGGAGACAAGTGAAATCCACTCAGTTAACAGATTATTTATACCAGGAGCAGCTCTCCAACCATGTTACTGGAAACTTACCGTCCTGTAGGTTTTCACTCCAACCCTAATCGAGTGCACCTGATTCTAATAATTAGCTGGTTGATAAGCCGAACTAGGTTAGTTACAACTGGGGTTGGAGTGAAAACCTACAGGAGGTTAGCTCTCCAGGAAGACGGTTGGTGTTAAAACCTACAGGAGGTTAGCTCTCCAGGAAGATGGTTGGTGTTAAAACCTACAGGAGGTTAGCTCTCCAGGAAGACGGTTGGTGTTAAAACCTACAGGAGGTTAGCTCTCCAGGAACAGGGTGTTAGAACCCTGGTTTATAGTACAGTGTTGCCATCACTAGCACATAGAGTCTGCTGCCTATATACATAGACTTGAAATCACTGGCCACTTTAATAAACAGAACACTAGTCACTTTAATCATGTCTACATATTTTGCATCACTCATCTCATATACTGTATCTTAGTCTATGCCGCTCTGACATCGCTCGTCCAAATATTTAAATATTCTTAATTCCAGTCCTTTACTAGATTTGAGTGTATTGGGTGTAAGTTGTGTAATTGTTAGATATTACTTGTTAGATATTGCTGCACTGTCGGAGCTAGAAGCACATGCATTTCACTACACCCGCAATAACATCTGCTAAACACGTGCATGTGAGGAATAAAATTTGATTTGATATAAGGCCCAGTACCTGGCAGTATCCCACAACCTGGTTGTGGTGTCCGTACGCCAGCAGCACATTGTACAGAGCCTTCTGCAGACAGGGCTCAGAGCTCTTCCGGAACTGCACGTTTTGGGGAATGTCCTGTGCATGTCTACCAAGACAGGACACTCAACCATCAACCAATCATAAAGGAATCATCAGGGTCTTGATCATCAGGGAACAAAACTGAAGAAAATTGACAGTAACAGGGACCTCAAAAGCACTCATTTCTGTTTTCTGTTGCAAAACACTATAAAACATTTTATATTGCGTGGCCTAATGAACATGTTCCAGATGCATCCACGGCAGGTGAGCTGAGTTAAGTAGAGGTGATTACAATCATGTGAATATAGTTACACTACCTATGCGGACTGTCTCCTCCAGCTTGGCGTCGTGCTGCTGCTCGGTGCCCAGCAGAGAGTGGTAGTACCCCGGGTTCTTCTCCAGGTGTTCCTGGGCCCCGCTGGCTGCCATCCAGATCTGGGCTCGGTACTCGTTGGGCACACCCTTACGCACATACCGCTTCACTAAGGGAACCGAAACCATGACTAAAGCCAACTTTCTTTTTTTTATGTACGCACTCACTACTGTAAGTTGCGCTGGATAAGAGTGTCTGCTAACTCAAATGTAAACGTGTGTTTCTCCCTCTCGCTCTGTATGTGTGTGTCTCACCCTTCAGGTTATTTTCCACGTGCACTTTCCCCTGCAGGAGTTTGGACCACTTGACAGACTGCCTGGTGAGAACGGCTACATATTGAGCCATCATCTCCTCATAGGATTCATAACCCTCAGGCTTCTCAAACCCATAGGTGTCAACCCTATAGAGACAGGGTCAGTCCGGGAAGAGACACACACACTTAAATAACTATGGATCATTCAGATCTATATGACCCACATTTCAGACCCAGCAGACTGTATTGATCACAGCCTGTAATAGCACAGTGATAGTCAGATGACCTGACATTGGCCAAGCCTTAGCTACATTAACCCAGACTAGGTGGGATTTCTGTGACAGGTAGCTAGCTATAGGATCAGAAAATATGCTGTTGAATCAACCCGTGTGAAATTACAACCCGAGACAAGCTGATTGGAGCAAAAACCAAGCCAAACGAGGAAAGATCCCGAGAGAGAGGTCAAACATCCTTAAAAGATAAATATGTAATTTATTGTTTTGATCATTACCCAGAGGTGCCTTGTAGGCGTTATAAACTTGTTACCAACATAATTAGAACAGTAAACAAGTATTTTTTTCGTCACAACCGTAGTATATTGTCTATATTTAGGTGGTCATCATACATAGGTCGGCTGTAATTAAAACATTATTTACAAGACACATGGAAATATACGCGTTACCTGTCATTCGCGTTAATGCGGTTGTTCAGGTGAAGCTGGGAAGAGATGTTTCCGTTCGTTTCACTCTCCATAGCGTGAACTCCTCCGAATTGACCGTAACATGTGAAAACGCACCCCATTAGTAGATGGTCTGATCCACCAACTTCAATAGCGCGCAGTTACATTAGAAATCAATGTAACTGCCAGACCGCATAGGGGGAGAGACACTGCGGTAGCTGGCTCGGAGGTGTCAAATGCAGGCCACTATTGAACGTTTATAGCGCTGCGGGAACCGTGTTTACTTTGCTTTGTTCCGGGTCAATGTGGACCGCGCTGACTTTCAATGTAGCAACTGCTTGCTTATGGAGGACTACAGGAGCGAAGTGGCTACTCGTAACAAGCAAGTAGCAAACATACACAAGCTACTGGGGAACACACGCCCGCCTAGTTTTTATCTTTCTTCCAACCCAGTTGCCGAACGCGGCACTGGTCTGGTGGAAGTTTCGCCGCCTGTCGGCTCTATACAGCCGACTGGCCGGTGCTCTGCAGGGTTCCATCCCCGAAGGGGTCTCCCCCTTCCCTGGAGAACGGAGACGTTCTCGACCCAACCAACCAGCCATGGATGTACGTCACTCGCCGTGGAAGTCATAGAAAGCGTCCTCTGCCAACGGAAGTTTCCATGGAGATGTTGAACCCGGATCTGACAAAGACCAGAAACAGCTTTACCGTTCCGGCGCCTTCTTCCTTG
Source organism: Oncorhynchus tshawytscha (assembly GCF_018296145.1). Classification (NCBI taxonomy): domain Eukaryota; kingdom Metazoa; phylum Chordata; class Actinopteri; order Salmoniformes; family Salmonidae; genus Oncorhynchus; species Oncorhynchus tshawytscha. The sequence continues at coordinate 68,892,388 of NC_056431.1, read as the reverse complement.
GGGGCTTCACATTCAAGATCGGATCCGGAGGTACCTGCGTCTTTGTGCTCGGTTCTCCCTCTCCGGTGGCATCTACCTCGGGTTCAGATCCTCGGATCTCCCACCCTCATCAGACCGCCTGAGAGACCGGTGTCGTGCCTAAAATCTCCCCCTGCCAGAATTCCCCCTTCGCTTGAACACGCACACACTAAATTCTTCATTGCTGCGACTTGCTTGCTAGTTGAGATTTCTGCTCTTCACCCGTTGTCAGTTTAGCCACTGATCTTAGAAGCAGAAAGCAATTTTTTATTTGTGTCCTTCAAGGCAGCTGTCAATGATCACGTTAGGCTGCGTTTCATGTTTTTTTTTTATGGCCGTTTGATCACAGGGTAGGCACTAGTAATGTCTGCAGTTTTCGGTTTGGCTATTTGTTTCAAGTGTATTAGTCTATAAATAAATCTATTTGCCAACATTCGTAATCTCTCCCATGTCTTATTCGACTAGTAGTTGTTCTGAAATGTTTATTGCTTGCCTACATTTACCTCCCTCTATATTTAATACAACACACATACATTAATTATTAATTTCGGTTGCCTATCCTGACATGACGTTTGTTCTATAGGTAGAATTTAACTCTGATGTGTGCAACAGAAAGTGTTTGACTCTACTGACAAAATTAACGAAATTAGAAGGGGGATTTAGGCAAGGCCATTTTCTTGCCTGCTGAAATTCTCTCCCCCTTCTAATTTAGAGTCAAATAGAGTCAAATACTTTTTTCCCTTCAATTTTTGCCTAAAATGACATACCCAAATCTAACTGCCTGTAGCTCAGGACCTGAAGCAAGGATATGCATATTCATCAAATTTTATTGGTCACATACGCATGGTTAGCAGATTGCGAGTTATTGCGAGTGAAGCGAAATGCTTTAATTTAATTTCGCATTTAATTTGAATGGAAACACTTTGAAGTTTGTGGAAATGTGAAATGAATGTAGGAGAATATAGTGGATATAGATATTTTTGTACATGTTTCCTCCAGCATCTTCACAATATTCTTTGCTGTTATTCTGGGATTGATTTGCACTTTTCGCACCAAAGTACCGCTCATCTCTAGGACACAGAACGCGTCTCCTTCCTGAGCGGTATGACGGCTGCGTGGTCCCATGGTGTTTATACTTGCATACTATTGTTTGTACAGATGAACGTGGTACTTTCAGACGTTTGGAAATTGCTCCCAAGGATGAATCAGACTTGTGGAGGTCTACAATTTGTTTTCTGAGGTCTTGGCTAATTTCTTTTGATTTTCCCATGATGTCAAGCAAAGACTGAGTTTGAAAGTAGACCTTGAAATACATCCACATGTAGGCTAATTTACTTAATTTTCTGGAATTTTCCAAGCTGTTTAAAAGGCACAGTCAACTTAGTGTATGGAAACTTCTGACCCACTGGAATTGTGATACAGTGAATTATAAGTAAAATAATCTATCTGAAAACAATTGTTGGAAAAATTACCTGTGTCATGCACAAAGTAGATGTCCTAACCGACTTGCCAAAACTATAGTTTGTTAACAAGAAATTTGTAGAGTGGTTGAAGAACGAGTTTTAATGACTCCAACCTAAGTGTATGTAAACTTACGACTTCAGCTGTATGTCTATGTCCTGGGAAATGTTCTTGTTACTTACAAACTCATTAGCCCACGTTCGCTCAACTGTCAGCGGGGGACCCACCGATCCTGTAGAGGTTTAATTAACCTTTATTTAACTAAGTCAGTTAAGAACAAATGGGACTCCCAATCACGGCCAGTTGTGATACAGCCTGATTTTGAACCAGGGTGTCTGTAGTGACACCTCATGCACTGAGATGCAGTGCCTCAGACCACTGCACCACCCAGGAGCCCCGATCCAAGATGATCCAAGATGATCCAAGACCAGCTCAGTTAATCCCTACCGTTGTGACAGTGAGTTGTCATAATGCTGCATCAAATGTACATGATCTTAGGGGCATTGGCAAACACAATGTAAGTCACTTCATTTATGTACCCCTAATTGCATGAGCCTATGAATCAGAGTTACACTGTTAGCATTAAGGCGGTGTACCCTAGTAGGAATACCACTTTGTGCAGCTCACCCTGCACTATTAGCTCCAATATAAATAACATGAGTAAGTCTACTTCCGAAAAGCTTCCCACTAAAGCATTAAAAACAATCAAAAACCCCAGAAAAGTGGTAAAAATATTCATATTAACATGCAGCCTGAGAAACAAGGTCCATGAAGTCAATAACTTGCTTGTAACATATGATATTCATATTCTGACTATCTCTGAAACTCACTTATATAATATGTTTAATGATACAGTGGTAGCGATACATGGTTATAACATCTACCGAAAAGACAGAAATGCCAACGGGGGCGGTGTTGCGGTCTATATTCAGAACCACATTCTTGTAAAGCTTAGAGACGATCTAATGTTAAACACTGTTGAAGTAATATGGCTTCAGGTTCATCTTCCTCACCTAACGCCCATTCTTTTGGGAAGCTGCTATAGACCACCATTTGCTAACAGTCAGTATCTGGATAACATGTGTGAAATGCTTGATAATGTATGTGATATCAACAGAGAAGTATACTTTCTGGGTGATTTAAATATTGACCGGCTCTCATCAAGCTGCCCACTCAAGAAAAAATGTCAAACTCTAACCAGTGCCTCCAACCTGGTTCAGGTCGTCAGTCAATCTAACCAGGGTAGTTACAAACAGCACATTAATTAAATCATCAACATGTATTGATCACATCTTTACTAAAGCTGCAGAAATTAGCTTTAAAGCAGTATACAAATCCATAAGATGTGGTGATCACAATATAATAGCCATATCTAGGAAAACCAAAGTTCCAAAGGCTGGGCCTAATATAGTGTATAAGAGGTCATACAAGAAGTTTTGCAGTGATTCATATGTTGATTATGTAAATAATATTTGTTGGTCTGAGGTGTGTAATTATTTATGTCACCTTTATTTAATCAGGTAGGCCAGTTGAGAACAAGTTCTCATTTACAACTGCGACCTAGACAAGATAAATCAAAGCAGTGCGACAAAAACACAGTTACACATGGGATAAACAAACATACAGTCAATAACACAATAGAAAAATCTGTATGCAGTGTGTGAAAATGAAGTAAGGAGGTAAGGCCGAGTGGCAAAGTAATTACAATTTAGCAATTTACACTGGAGTGATATACAGTGGGGCAAAAAAGTATTTAGTTAGCCACCAATTGTGCAAGTTCTCCCACTTAAAAAGATGAGAGAGGCCTTTTGTTGTTGACCAAATACTTATTTTCCACCATAATTTGCAAATAAATTCATTAAAAATCCTACAATGTGGTTTTCTGGATTTTTTTTCTCATTTTGTCTGTCATAGTTGAAGTGTACCTATGATGAAAATTACAGGACTCTCTCATATTTTCAAGTGGGAGAACTTGCACAATTGGTGGCTGACTAAATACTTTTTTGCCCCACTGTATGTGCAGATGAGGATGTGCAAGTAGAAATACTGGTGTGCAAAAGAGCAGAAAAACCAAAATGGGGATGAGGTAGGTAGTTGGTAGGATGGGCTATTTACACATGGGCTGTGTACAGCTGCAGTGATCGGTAAGCTGCTCTGACAGCTGACGCTTAAAGTTAGTGAGGGAGATATAAGTCTCCAACTTCAGTGATTTTGCAATTGTTCCAGTAATTGGCAGCAGAGAACTGGAAGGAAAGGTGGCCAAAGGCAATGTTGGCTTTGGGGATGACCAGTGAAATATACCTGCTGGAGCGCATGCTACGGGTGGGTGTTGCTATGGTGACCAGTGAGCTGAGATAAGGCGGGGCTTTACATAGCAAAGACTTATCGATGACCTGGAGCCAATGGGTTTGGTGCCGAATATGTAGCGAAGACCAGCCAACGAGAGCATACAGGTTGTTGCGAAATAGGAAGCCGATTCTAGATTTAACTTTGGTTTGGAGATGCTTAATGTGAGTCTGGAAGGAGAGTTTACAGTCTAGCCAGACACCTAGGTATTTGTAGTTGTCCACATATTCTAAGTCAGAACTGTCCAGAGTAGTGATGCTAGTCGGGCGGGCGGGTGCGGGCAGCAATCGGTTGAAGAGCATGCACTTCGTTTTATTAGCATTTAAGAGCAGTTGGAGGTCACGGAAGGAGTGTTGTATGGCATTGAAGCTCGTTTGGAGATTTGTTAACACAGTGTCCAAAGAAGGGACAGAAGTATACAGAATGGTGTCGTCTGCGTAAAGGTGGGACAAAGAATCCCCTACAACAAGAGCGACATCATTGATATATACAGAGAAAAGAGTCGGCCCGAGAATTGAACCCTGTGGCACCCCCATAGAGACTGCCAGAGGTCCGGACAACATGCCCTCCGATTTGACACACCGAACTCTATCTGAGAAGTAGTTAGTGAACCAGGCAAGACAGTCATTAGAGAAACCAAGGCTGTGGAGTCTACCGATAAGAATGTGGTGATTGACAGAGTCGAAAGCCTTGGTCAGGTCGATGAAGATGGCTGCACAGTACTGTCTTTTATCGATGGCGGTTATGATCTCGTTAATGAGGAGCATCCACACGCTGCACTTGACACATTTATGAAATTGCCTATTCCAGTTACTAATAAGCACGCACCCATTAAGACAATTATTGTAAAAACTGTTAAATCCCTTGGATTGATGAGGAATTGAAAAATGATATGGTTGAGAGGGATGAGGCAAAAGGTATGGCAATTAAGTCTGGCGGCCCAAATGATTGGCAAACGTACTGCAAATTAATAAATCATGAGACTAAACTAAATACAAATAAACTATACTATGAAACAAATAAATTATGTAAAGAATGATTTTTAAAGTTTTGTGGCACCTTAAATTAAATTTTGGGGGAAAAAGTCAACTCGGCTCCATCATTCATTGAATCAGATAGCTCATTCATCACAAATCCCACTGATATTGCCAACTACTTTAATGACTTTTTCATTGGCAAGATAAGCAAACTTAGGGATGACATCACTACTTTTATTTATGAGAGGTATTGACATGTTGAATGCACTGAGCTGTCTGTCTAAACTACTGGCACACAGCTCGGACACCCATGCATACCCCACAAGACATGCCACAAGAGGTCTCTTCACAGTCCCAAAGTCCAGAACAGACTATGGGAGGCACACAGTACAACATAGAGCCATGACTACATGGAACTCTATTCCACATCAAGTAACTGACGCAAGCAGTAAAATTTGATTTAAAAACAGATTAAAAAAACACCTTATAGAACAGCGGGGACTGTGAAGCAACAATGACATTGGCACTGGCACAGACATGTATATATACACACACACACACACACACACTATACATACACATGGATTTAGTACTGTAGATATGTGGTTGTGGTCGAGTAGGGGCCTAAGGACAAATCAAATCAAATCAAATTTATTTATATAGCCCTTCGTACATCAGCTGATATCTCAAAGTGCTGTACAGAAACCCAGCCTAAAACCCCAAACAGCAAGCAATGCAGGTGTAGAAGCACGGTGGCTAGGAAAAACCCCCTAGAAAGGCCAAAACCTAGGAAGAAACCTAGAGAGGAACCAGGCTATGTGGGGTGGCCAGTCCACTTCTGGCTGTGCCGGGTGGAGATTATAACAGAACATGGCCAAGATGTTCAAATGTTCATAAATGACCAGCATGGTCGAATAATAATAAGGCAGAACAGTTGAAACTGGAGCAGCAGCACAGTCAGGTGGAAGTTGAAACTGGAGCAGCAGCATGGCCAGGTGGACTGGGGACAGCAAGGAGTCATCATGTCAGGTAGTCCTGGGGCATGGTCCTAGGGCTCAGGTCAGTTGAAACTGGAACAGCAGCATGGCCAGGTGGACTGGGGACAGCAAGGAGTCATCATGTCAGGTAGTCCTGGAGCTCAGGTCCTAGGGCTCAGGTCCTCCGAGAGAGAGAAAGAAAGAGAGAAGGAGAGAATTAGAGAACGCACACTTAGATTCACACAGGACACCAAATAGGACAGGAGAAGTACTCCAGATATAAAAAACTGATCCCAGCCCCCCCGACACATAAACTACTGCAGCATAAATACTGGAGGCTGAGACAGGAGGGGTCAGGAGACACTGGCCCCATCCGAGGACACCCCGGACAGGGCCAAACAGGAAGGATATAACCCCACCCACTTTGCCAAAGCACAGCCCCCACACCACTAGAGGGATATCTTCCACCACCAACTTACCATCCTGAGACAAGGCTGAGTATAGCCCACAAAGATCTCCGCCACGGCACAACCCAAGGGGGGCGCCAACCCAGACAGGATGACCACAACAGTGAATCAACCCACTCAGGTGACGCACCCCTCCAGGGACGGCATGAGAGAGCCCCAGCAAGCCAGTGACCCAGCCCCTGTAATAGGGTTAGAGGCAGAGAATCCCAGTGGAAAGAGGGGAACCGGCCAGGCAGAGACAGCAAGGGCGGTTCGTTGTTCCAGAGCCTTTCCGTTCACCTTCCCACTCCTGGGCCAGACTACACTCAATCATATGACCCACTGAAGAGATGAGTCTTCAGTAAAGACTTAAAGGTTGAGACCGAGTTTGCGTCTCTGACATGGGTAGGCAGACCGTTCCATAAAAATGGTGCTTAGAAATTCTAGGGACAATAAGGAGGCCTGCGTCTTGTGACCGTAGCGTACGTGTAGGTATGTACGGCAGGACCAAATCAGAGAGATAGGTAGGAGCAAGCCCATGTAATGCTTTGTAGGTTAGCAGTAAAACCTTGAAATCAGCCCTTGCTTTGACAGGAAGCCAGTGTAGAGAGGCTAGCACTGGAGTAATATGATCAAATTTTTTGGTTCTAGTCAGGATTCTAGCAGCCGTATTTAGCACCAACTGAAGTTTATTTAGTGCTTTATCCGGGTAGCCGGAAAATAGAGCATTGCAGTAGTCTAACCTAGAAGTGACAAAAGCATGGATTCATTTTTCTGCATCATTTTTGGACAGAAAGTTTCTGATTTTTGCAATGTTACGTAGATGGAAAAAAGCTGTCCTCGAAATGGTCTTGATATGTTCTTCAAAGAGATCAGGGTCAGACTAACGCTTGAGGTCCTTCACAGTTTTATTTGAGCGACTGTACAACCATTAAGATTAATTGTCAGATTCAACAGAAGATCTCTTTGTTTCTTGGGACCTAGAGGCAAGCATCTGTTTGTCCGAGTTTAATAGTAGAAAGTTTGCAGCCATCCACTTCCTTATGTCTGAAACACATGCTTCTAGCGAGGGCAATTTTGGAGCTTCACCAT
>NC_056431.1:68813633-68884971 GCF_018296145.1 Oncorhynchus tshawytscha | reverse complement strand
AGCTTCACCATGTTTCATTGAAATGTACAGCTGTGTGTCATCCGCATAGCAGTGAAAGTTTACATTATGTTTTCGAATAACATCCCCAAGAGGTAAAATATATAGTGAGAACAATAGTGGTCCTAAAACGGAACCTTGAGGAACACCGAAATTTACAGTTGATTTGTCAGAGGACAAACCATTCACAGAGACAAACTGATATCTTTCCGACAGATAAGATCTAAACCAGGCCAGAACTTGTCCGTGTAGACCAATTTGGGTTTCCAATCTCTCCAAAAGAATGTGGTGATCGATGGTATCAAAAGCGGCACTAAGGTCTAGGAGCACGAGGACAGATGCAGAGCCTCGGTCCGATGCCATTAAAATGTCATTTACCACCTTCACAAGTGCCGTCTCAGTGCTATGATGGGGTCTAAAACCAGACTGAAGCATTTCGTATACATTGTTTGTCTTCAGGAAGGCAGTGAGTTGCTGAGCAACAGCCTTCTCTAAAATTTTTGAGAGGAATGGAAGATTCGATATAGGCCGATAGTTTTTATATTTTCTGGGTCAAGGTTTGGCTTTTTCAAGAGAGGCTTTATTACTGCCACTTTTAGTGAGTTTGGTACACATCCAGTGGATAGAGAGCCGTTTATTATGTTCAACATAGGAGGGCCAAGCACAGGAAGCAGCTCTTTCAGTAGTTTAGTTGGAATAGGGTCCAGTATGCAGCTTGAAGGTTTAGAGGCCATGATTATTTTCATCATTGTGTCAAGAGATATAGTACTAAAACACTTGAGCGTCTCTCTTGATCCTAGGTCCTGGCAGAGTTGTGCAGACTCAGGACAACTGAGGTTTGGAGGAATACGCAGGTTTAAAGAAGAGTCCGTAATTTGCTTTCTAATAATCATAATCTTTTCCTCAAAGAAGTTCATGAATTTATCACTGCTAAAGTGAAAGTCATCCTCTCTTGGGGAATGCTGCTTTTTAGTTAGCTTTGCGACAGTATCAAAAAGGAATTTCGGATTGTTCTTATTTTCCTCAATTAAGTTAGAAAAATAGGATGATCGAGCAGCAGTAAGGGCTCTTCGGTACTGCACGGTACTGTCTTTCCAAGCTAGTCGGAAGACTTCCAGTTTGGTGTGGCGCCATTTCCGTTCCAATTTTCTGGAAGCTTGCTTCAGAGCTCGGGTATTTTCTGTGTACCAGGGAGCTAGTTTCTTATGAGAATTTTTTTTAGTTTTTAGGGGTGCAACTGCATCTAGGGTATTGCGCAAGGTTAAATTGAGATCCTCAGTTAGGTGGTTAACTGATTTTTGTCCTCTGGCGTCCTTGGGTAGGCAGAGGGAGTCTGGAAGGGCATCAAGGAATCTTTGTGTTGTCTGTGAATTTATAGCACGACTTTTGATGTTCCTTGGTTGGGGTCTGAGCAGATTATTTGTTGCAATTGCAAACGTAATAAAATGGTGGTCCGATAGTCCAGGATTATGAGGAAAAACATTAAGATCCACCACATTTATTCCATGGGACAAAACTAGGTCCAGCGTATGACTGTGACAGTGAGTGGGTCCAGAGACATGTTGGACAAAACCCACTGAGTCGATGATGGCTCCGAAAGCCTTTTGGAGTGGATCTGTGGACTTTTCCATGTGAATATTAAAGTCACCAAAGATTAGAATATTATCTGCTATGACTACAAGGTCCGATAGGAATTCAGGGAAACGCTGTATATGGCCCAGGAGGCCTGTAAACAGTAGCTATAAAAAGTGATTGAGTAGGCTGCATAGATTTCATGACTAGAAGCTCAAAAGACGAAAACGTCAGGACACACAGTGTGTTGTGAAATCTGTGAATGTATTGTAATGTTTTTAAAATTGTATAAACTGTCTTAATTTTGCTGGACGCCAGGAAGAGTAGCTGCTGCTTTGGCAGGAACTACTGGGGATCCATAAAATACAAATACTAATACCTCAGGTAAATGGATAACTTCAGTAAATTCTACATTCAACCTATACCGTAGGCCTAAAGTCTACTGCTGTAATTCACTACTCTAGGCCTATCTATTGTATGATCTCGAGGGCGTTTGAACATCACAAGCTTTAAAGTGGCAACTGTGATCAGGTGAGACTTTTTGTTGTTGTCTAAATAGAGTGCTTGTTTCGCGTTCCATCCTGGTAACAACCGATGCCAGTGATGAGCATCGGATGACCTTTGCTAACATGTATTGTGTCCATTTAAAACTGTCCATTTAAAGTGAAAAATGTATGGTGGAAAAACGATTGGAACCTTTTCCATGTTTGACCACTAGGTTTTATGGGTATTATGACTCATTTGGTGGTACTCTGTAGCAGGCCTCCCAAACTCAGTCCTGTGCCCCACGGGTGCACGTTTCTTTTGCCCTAGCACTACACAGCTGATTCAAATAACCAACTCATCATCAAGCTTTGATTAATTGAATCAGCTGTGTAGTGTTCTGTCAAAAAACAAAACTGATCTGGCGGACTCACTAAACACACATGCTTAATTTGTAAATAATGTCTGAGTGTTGTGTGCCCGACTATCCGTAAATTAAAAAAAAAAAAAAAATGGTGCTGTCTGGTTTGCCTAATATAAGAAATGTTAAAATATTTTTTACTTTTGATACTACTCTATCTTTTATCAATTACATTTACTTTTGATAGTTAAGTATATTTAAAACCATATACATTTAGACTTTTACTCAAGTAGTATTTTACTGGGTGACTTTCACTTTTACTTGAGTCATTTTCTATTAAAGGTATGTTTACTTTTACTCAAGCATTACAATTGGGTACTTTTCCCACCACATTGTGTTCAGTAGGGTGAAACGTTAAAACATGTTCGTAATAGCAATAGAGACTTCACTAAAAAGTATAGGAGACCGAGTCATCACATTACAGCAAAACATGGTTTATTCAACATTCCTTTCCAAACTAACCATACCTGTATCACTGGTGAACGTCAAAGTGTAAATATTGCTTGTTCACAAAGGCATTAATACTGAATGGATTGCGCTCTCTCTCTCAACATGCGGACGGACACACAGCGCACCCTAGTATTGCTTGTTCACAAAGGCATTAATACTGAATGGATTGCGCTCTCTCTCTCAACATGCGGACGGACACACAGCGCACCCTAGTATTGCTTGGTGGTTTTGTCTTTGGAGTGTTGAAATTATGTAATGCAGAAGTACACAACTCATGGTCCTCTTGGGGCACAGTCCATAGCTGCAGAAAGTAGTTTGGGGGGTTAATCTGAATATAAAATTATTTGCTTGATATGTTTTCCAGTTTCTTGAAATACTTTGCAAATGCAACTTATTTCTATGTGAACACTGAAATGGTCTATTCATTCCTTTTCCATAGATTCTTATCCAGAGCAACTTACCATAGTGAGTACCATACATTCTCATACTTTGTTTTGTACTGGTCCCCCGTGGGAATCCAACCCACAACTCTAGCATTGCAAACGCTATTCTCTACCAACTGAGCCACATCACATCCTCACAAACCACTTGATGTCTCCGTGTACTCAGTTACTGTATTGGTCATTGTTTTTCTTCTTGGTGATGGAAAGTCTACCGGTACAAACCTAGATGACCAGCCTATGTACAACACAGTAATGTACATTTACATTAAGTGGTTTGTAAGGATGGTAAATTAATAATGCACAAAAACTGGTTGTTTTCCATGTCATTTGATCAAGAAAAATATTTAATGTGATGTGGATGTTTTGTGTCTTTGCCCATAAACATTTACATCAAAAGGTGAAGGGTTGAGGACAGGGTTTTGTTCATTTCTGGATTCCATTAGAATGACAATCATAGAAAAAGGCACAAGGCAACAACTTACAATTCCAACTATTGAATCCTGCAAGATACTGTTCTTAATTATACAACTACATTTTTTGCCAAAGCAGAGACACTGATTATTTTTTTTGCCCATGCTACAGACGTATACTAGTTAAGGCCCAGTGCACTACTTTTTAAAAATGTATTTTTATAATATATTTTATGACAAAAAAAATGGTATTCTGATTTTTCAGGGGGTATTCTGATTTTCCAGCACCCTCAGCACCCCTACTCCCTGCGGCAATGCCACAGTCCTGCTTTTAAATCAAATCAAATCAAATTTTATTTGTCACATACACATGGTTAGCAGATGTTAATGCGAGTGTAGCGAAATGCTTGTGCTTCTAGTTCCGACAATGCAGTAATAACCAACAAGTAATCTAACTAACAATTCCAAAAAACTACTGTCTTATACACAGTGTAAGGGGATAAAGAATATGTACATAAGGATATATGAATGAGTGATGGTACAGAGCAGCATAGGCAAGATATAGTAGATGATATCGAGTACAGTATATACATATGAGATGAGTATGTAAACCAAGTGGCATACTTAAAGTGGCTAGTGATACATGTATTACATAAGGATGCAGTCGATGATATAGAGTACAGTATATACGTATGCATATGAGATGAATAATGTAGGGTAAGTAACATTATATAAGGTAGCATTGTTTAAAGTGGCTAGTGATATATTTACATAATTTCCCATCAATTCCCATTATTAAAGTGGCTGGAGTTGAGTCAGTGTCATTGACAGTGTGTTGGCAGCAGCCACTCAATGTTAGTGGTGGCTGTTTAACAGTCTGATGGCCTTGAGATAGAAGCTGTTTTTCAGTCTCTCGGTCCCAGCTTTGATGCACCTGTACTGACCTCGCCTTCTGGATGACAGCGGGGTGAACAGGCAGTGGCTCGGGTGGTTGATGTCCTTGATGATCTTTATGGCCTTCCTGTAGCATCGGGTGGTGTAGGTGTCCTGGAGGGCAGGTAGTTTGCCCCCGGTGATGCGTTGTGCAGACCTCACTACCCTCTGGAGAGCCTTACGGTTGAGGGCGGTGCAGTTGCCATACCAGGCGGTGATACAGCCCGCCAGGATGCTCTCGATTGTGCATCTGTAGAAGTTTGTGAGTGCTTTTGGTGACAAGCCAAATTTCTTCAGCCTCCTGAGGTTGAAGAGGCGCTGCTGCGCCTTCTTCACGATGCTGTCTGTGTGAGTGGGCCAATTCAGTTTGTCTGTGATGTGTATGCCGAGGAACTTAAAACTTGCTACCCTCTCCACTACTGTTCCATCGATGTGGATGGGGGGGTGTTCCCTCTGCTGTTTCCTGAAGTCCACAATCATCTCCTTAGTTTTGTTGACGTTGAGTGTGAGGTTATTTTCCTGACACCACACTCCGAGGGTCCTCACCTCCTCCCTGTAGGCCGTCTCGTCGTTGTTGGTAATCAAGCCTACCACTGTTGTGTCGTCCGCAAACTTGATGATTGAGTTGGAGGCGTGCGTGGCCACGCAGTCGTAGGTGAACAGGGAGTACAGGAGAGGGCTCAGAACGCACCCTTGTGGGGCCCCAGTGTTGAGGATCAGCGGGGAGGAGATGTTGTTGCCTACCCTCACCACCTGGGGGCGGCCCGTCAGGAAGTCCAGTACCCAGTTGCACAGGGCGGGGTCGAGACCCAGGGTCTCGAGCTTGATGACGAGCTTGGAGGGTACTATGGTGTTGAATGCCGAGCTGTAGTCGATGAACAGCATTCTCACATAGGTATTCCTCTTGTCCAGATGGGTTAGGGCAGTGTGCAGTGTGGTTGAGATTGCATCGTCTGTGGACCTATTTGGGCGGTAAGCAAATTGGAGTGGGTCTAGGGTGTCAGGTAGGGTGGAGGTGATATGGTCCTTGACTAGTCTCTCAAAGCACTTCATGATGACGGATGTGAGTGCTACGGGGCGGTAGTCGTTTAGCTCAGTTACCTTAGCTTTCTTGGGAACAGGAACAATGGTGGCCCTCTTGAAGCATGTGGGAACAGCAGACTGGTATAGGGATTGATTGAATATGTCCGTAAACACACCGGCCAGCTGGTCTGCGCATGCTCTGAGGGCACGGCTGGGGATGCCGTCTGGGCCTGCAGCCTTGCGAGGGTTAACACGTTTAAATGTCTTACTCACCTCGGCTGCAGTGAAGGAGAGACCGCATGTTTTCGTTGCAGGCCGTGTCAGTGGCACTGTATTGTCCTCAAAGCGGGCAAAAAGTTATTTAGTCTGCCTGGGAGCAAGACATCCTGGTCCGTGACTGGGCTGGATTTCTTCCTGTAGTCCGTGATTGACTGTAGACCCTGCCACATGCCTCTTGTGTCTGAGCCGTTGAATTGAGATTCTACTTTGTCTCTGTACTGGCGCTTAGCTTGTTTGATAGCCTTGCGGAGGGAATAGCTGCACTGTTTGTATTCAGTCATGTTACCAGACACCTTGCCCTGATTAAAAGCAGTGGTTCGCGCTTTCAGTTTCACACGAATGCTGCCATCAATCCACGGTTTCTGGTTAGGGAATGTTTTAATCGTGTTTTAATCGTGTTTTAATCGTTGCTATGGGAACGACATCTTCAACGCACGTTCTAATGAACTCGCACACCGAATCAGCGTATTCGTCAATGTTGTTGTCTGACGCAATACGAAACATCTCCCAGTCCACGTGATGGAAGCAGTCTTGGAGTGTGGAGTCAGCTTGTTCGGACCAGCGTTGGACAGACCTCAGCGTGGGAGCCTCTTGTTTTAGTTTCTGTCTGTAGGCAGGGATCAACAAAATGGAGTCGTGGTCAGCTTTTCCGAAAGGGGGGCGGGGCAGGGCCTTATATGCGTCGCGGAAGTTAGAGTAACAATGATCCAGGGTCTTTCCACCCCTGGTTGGTTTTAATTCATGCCTTGCATTTAATTTATCCATTTGTGTCATTAATTGGCCGGCAGACAATGCAGCCCTTGAAGACCTGATTTTTGTTATTTTATATAATCCCCCCAACACGACCAGGTAGAAAATAATAGTATTTCTGCCCTTTGCGGTCCAGAAAGAGCAGCCCTGCCCTACTGTGCATTCATTTGTGACTATGTTTCGTAATTTCTCCAAGACAGAAAGAGAGAGAGAGACCGTGGCTGTGCCAGGGGATGTAGCTCTCTCCTTTTCTCTTATTCTGTCCTGGAATACTGAGATTCCAAAGGGAGCATCGTCTGGAACAATGATATTCGCAAGGCCTCTGGGACATGTACTGCTGGAGTCACCAGCTAGCAACGTGCACATGGCGATTGTCATCAAACAAGAACAAAAATAAAACTCAGAGTTGATTTCCTGTGTTCTCCTCTCACTCCTCCCTGATAGGTGGTTACCTGATAATTGTGCAGTGTCACAGGTTTCAAGTGTTTCACTGTTTTCTCTTAAATTATTTTAAAAATCCTACAAAGTTCTACCCCTCTTCCAAGAGCTGGGTTGTTATTTGTGGGTTTTGCGTTTGGATTCTGTTACGATCGGCCCGGCGAATTCCACAAAGTCGTCTATGAGAACTGGACATGCCCCTGACAGGAAGGAAACATATGATTAGAGGGCATTTTACTGACTGTCTTGCTCCAGGTAGAAGTTGCCCTAAGCACATATCTGAGAAAAGCAGGCTCTCTCTACAACTTAACTGTCAGCATTGGGGGAAAAGGCAAAACTGACCTTAAATCAGTGTCTAAGAGCAACTTCATTCTGGATCATCTAGAGCAGTGGTCACCAAACCTGGTCCAGGAGAGCTACAGGGTCTGCAGGCTTTTGTTTCGGCCCAGTACTGAATCACCTGATTCATCTAATTTACAGCTCATCAGAACCTTGATTAGCTGAATCAGGTGTATTGGTGCTGAGCTAGAACAAAAGCCTGCCCACTCAGTAGCTTTCCAGGTCCAGGGTTGATGACTACTGCATTCTGCCATTGTGTATATTCAGTTGAGGGCAATGTTGCACTGCACTTTTGCAGACAGCAATGAACCATGACTACTATGAGCCCTACCAAATACACTCCAGGTAACCAAGGGTTTTAAACTCACCCTCCTCGTCGTAATTTGACATGTCGTCTGCGATTATGTTGCCAAAATCCAAGAGTAAGTTCCACGTATCTTTGGGACTCGACCTTTTGTGGTGTTCCTACGTAAAACACGAGAAAACCAGAAGTTTTATACATGTGCTTTTCTATGAACCAATTTCTGTGTTCATGCAAGTGAATGACTGAACGAATCCTTACTATCAGTAGCTGAAATTTGGCAGTACGCCCAGAACCAAGTTTTGAGAACGTAAGATATCTCAGTTTCAAGGTGTCAGCTTAGAGAGAAGAAGCCCCGTGAGGTATTGGTCAGTTACATGTTATGAACCAGTATTGGTTGGTCACATGAATGAAACAAAATGGTAATGATTCATTCATTATGCTAAATCATGCAAATATAACTTGTCTGTGTATAGCCGTATATAAGACAACTGCTGGGACTGCCCCAGCAGAGCTTCTGTCAGACGTTCACTATGGTGCATTAAGTTTGTTGGAACCTCTCCAGCGAGCTGACAAAAAACAATGATTCATTTAAGATTGCCTTCGAGTGTCCCTGTGTAAGAATTTCCACAACAATTGCACAGTAGAAAACAAGACACAGGATGTACCTAACAAATAGCATCAAATTTAATGTTAGATAGGGATGCATAGCATTACTCACTCACCAATAGGAAACTGTTCCAGAGGCCCAGGAACTTAAAATGATCTGTCAGTACCAGGTTCCAGTAGGCCACAGCCATCTCTAGATCTGAAACACAGCAAGAATCACACCTTGCTATCTCACTGTAGTTGAATCAGGTGTGTTCTCACTTGGTTGAAACAAAAGCCTGGGCACCACCCTTCGATGTCCTCAGGACCAGAGTTGAGAAACACTGATGCAACTACAGTACAGTAACTCTTGTGAACACTGATGTAACCAACTCATCTGTGCTTACCTTACCCTTCTGTCCAGGGTTCTTGGCAAAGTTGAACGTGAACTGGTAGAAGTCCTTGAACTTGACGCTGTCTTTCAGCTCATGTTCTAATCTGGGAAGAAGAGCCTTCAGCTTCTCTGGGCTGTCGCACCTGGAGAGAAGAGAAACAGAGTGGGCAAGTCAGTGGATATCTCTATCAAAAGCATACCACAAACACTCACACACAAATCTCATCTAATCCAAGAGGTTCCTAAACTGTTCTTGTGCTACGATCTACTACCCATCATTTGGGTTCCCCAGGGCCATGTTCTGTGGGCACAAACAGGATAACCTTTCGAAGCGAAAATTGTCCAATAAGAACACTCATTTTCAATATCCATTTAAAAACAAGTTTCCGTAGGACTCAGAGGTAACCTATGCTGACTTGGCTTCACACCAAACATGAAGACACAGTATTAATAATGCCAATGTTGACTTAGTCAAAATATAGCACCTCACCCCACCATGGGAATAAACACTAACAACCAACAAAAACATGCTCTGGCTATAACCAATATCACACTGTCATGCCCCCAAACTGAGCTGTGTCGCAGAGTGATGACATCACCACGCGCTCACCCCAGTTCAGAAATGCCGTCAAGGAACTCCTTCTTGCTGAACTCGCACTCGGTGGTGGCCCGGAACTTCCACTCCACCACCAGGACTCTGATGCAGGTCGGGTCCAGGGTGAGGTCATCGCAGAACTGCTGCCGATGCCAATCTTATTCTCATCCTGGGGATCTGTGGAAATACATCTGTATATAAACGCTTAATAAACACACACAGTCCAGAAATCACTATCGTAGGGATCTGAGAGACCACAAACACACATTTCCTCTTCTGGTGAACAAGATAAGCAATACAAGGCATAACATCACAAATACATAATACACACACACTTACGAAACCATAACAGACACACAATCTTTGACACACACAATCTCCGCGTGCTCTATTCCTCCAGAACTTCTCCCACTTGCCTTTGTAGCAGTTGTAGAGCTGTTCCAGCTTCTTCTCCACAGAAGATTGCATGGATTCCTTATAGTAGAGGTCTGGTTCTGGAAGTAGTTGTCTGTGACCACCTCTAGTTTCCAGTCATTCTGGGTCAGGCAGTAAGAGGCAGTCTTCTCCCCCGCCTGCATGAAGGACATGAACTGCTGGACCTTGTCTCTCTGCAAAGACTTCAGCTTATGCTGTACGGAGACAGGACTGTCAGACACAGACAGGCAAGGCAGCACCGAAAACAGGATGCACACACACATTGAGACGCACACCAGGATACACAGGGACACACACACATCCATAGACATTCAGGCCGAGGTCATGCAGAAACAAGGGTAGATGGTCACAGACAGACACTCACTTTGTATGATGATGAGATGTGGGCAATACTTTGCAAGGCAGACTTAGAACTATTCTGAGAGTGGAGAACGATGGGTAAGCACAGAGGATGTGCTGTGCATCCCAAAAGATCCCCAGCATTTGGGGCATCTGGTGGAATGTAATGTAACATGAGTAGGAGGATGCCATCAACTAGTCCAGGGTGTCCAATGGTCCCAAACGCATCATACTAATAATTCCAGATATACAGGTGTTATGTCCAACTTTGCAGAGTAAGCAGATTGTGTAATGATGTGACTAGGTGCATTTCAAACTGCGTGCATGCACAATGAAACATGCAATGAAGTCCTGCAGTTCTTCAGGAGACTGAAAAGATTTTGCATAGGTCCTCAGATCCTCAAAAAGGTTCTACAGCTGCACCATTGAGAGCCTGACTGGTTGCATCACTGCCTGGTATGGCAACTGCTCGGCACTACAGAGGGTAACTCTGTTATCATCTATGCATAGTCACGTTAATAACTCTACCTACATGTACATATTACCTTGACTAACCGGTACCCCCGCACATAGACTCTGTAGCCCCATTTATATAGTCTCGCTATTGTATTTTACTGTAAAATATGTATATACATACATATGTGTGTATATATATAGATATATATAGTGGGGCAAAAAAGTATTTAGTCAGCCACCAATTGTGCAAGTTCTCCCACTTAAAAAGATGAGAGAGGCCTGTAATTTTCATCATAGGTACACTTCAACTATGACAGACAAAATGAGAAAAAGAAATCCAGAAAATCACATTGTAGGATTTTGAATGAATTTATTTGCAAATTATGGTGGAAAATAAGTATTAGCCACAGAGAATAAGTATTAGCCACAGAGAAGGAAAGCCCACAGTCACACAGACAGCATCATGAAGAAGGCGCAGCAGCGCCTCTTCAACCTCAGGAGGCTGAAGAAATTCGGCTTGTCATCAAAAGTACTCACAAACTTCTACAGATGCACAATCGAGAGCATCCTGTTGGGCTGTATCACTGCCTGGTACAGCAACTGCTCTGCCCACAACCGTAAGGCTCTCCAGAGGGTAGTGAGGTCTGCACAACGCATCACCAGGGGCAAACTACCTGCCCTCCAGGACACCTACACCAACCGATGTCACAGGAAGGCCATAAAGATCATCAAGGACAACAACCACCCGAGCCACTGCCTGTTCACCCCGCTATCATCCAGAAGGCGAGGTCAGTACAGGTGCATCAAAGCTGGGACCGAGAGACTGAAAAACAGCTTCTATCTCAAGGCCATCATACTGTTACACAGCCACCACTAACATTGAGTGGCTGCTGCCAACACACTGACTCAACTCCAGCCACTTTAATAATGGGAATTGATGGGAAATGATGTAAAATATATCACTAGCCACTTTAAACAATGCTACCTAATATAATGTTTACATACCCTACATTATTCATCTCATATGTATATGTATATACTGTACTCTATATCATCTACTGCATCTTTATGTAATACATGTATCACTAGCCACTTTAACTATGCCACTTTGTTTACATACTCATCTCATATGTATATACTGCACTCAATACCATCTCCTGTATCTTGCCTATGCCGCTCTGTACCATCACTCATTCATATATCTTTATGTACATATTCTTTATCCCCTTACACTTGTGTCTATAAGGTAGTAGTTTTGGAATTGTTAGCTAGATTACTTGTTGGTTATTACTGCATTGCCGGAACTAGAAGCACAAGCATTTCGCTACACTCGCATTAACATCTGCTAACCATGTGTATGTGACAAATAAATTTGATTTGATTTTTGATTTGATTTGATTTTGAGAAGACATGGAATCCTGAGAGGAAGACAACCAAAGCTTTCATTTCTAGACTATCATTTTACAGATGTATGTTGAAAACAATTTTTGGGAGATGCGATGGATCATTGGGGATCATTCAATCTTCCCTTTCTTTTGTTGTTCAGTGAAATCATCCCATGTGAGTCAACTCATTTAATTAAAGTTCAATTCGTAACTAAATCGTTTTTTGTATTTCTATTGGTATGCGTCCTGCATACCTTAACAAATGATGTCTACTTATGATAAGGTAAAAGGTTTGTGTTTCTGTCTCCATATGATATGGTAAATATATCCAATGCAAAAAACATCTACATTTAAATGGTATTTATAATGATTTGCATATATTTCCGTTAATTCCCATATATTCCCATTAATTCCCACGGACAGTTTCCACCTCTGAATATTCCCCAAAATATGCAATCCTAGGTCTACCGTATCAAAAGCTTTGCCCAACTCAATGAAAATAGCAGCACAATATTGCTTACTATCAAGGGCAATGGTGACGTCATTGAGGTCATTGAGGACCTTTAAGGTTGCAGTGACACATCCATAACCTGAGAGAAAACCAGATTGCATATCCGAGAGAATACTATAGACATCAAGAAAGCCAGTCAGTTTTTCCAACACTTTTGATAAACAGGGCAAAATAGAAATAGGTCTATAACAGTTAGGATCAGCTAGAACTCCCCATTTAAATAAAGGACAGACCGTGGCTGCCTTCCAAGCAATGGGAACCTCCCCAGAAAGGAGAGACTGGTTAAAAAGGTCAGAGATAGGCTTTGTACAGAAACATGAAATACGTTTTTTTTCTAAAGAAAAAAAAAACATATAAAATGACCTGAGAAGGAGAATTTGGTGTGAAAATTGACTAAATTCAGTCAAATGTAAAATGTATTTAAAATAAGACAATTTTCCAAAAACTAGACATCTTAGTCCTCAGAATAATAGTTGATTTTGCAGATGCATCATGGTTTTGTAACTCAATTTGCTACAGATTATTATTATTTTTTAAACTAGTTACCCAGGATCAACAATCTCACACTCAGTAATCAGGAGAATATATTCAACTGGTCTCAACATGGTATTCAGATCTAAATGTAATGTATTAAAATCTAATGTATTTATAAAGCCCTTCTTACATCAGCTGATGTCACAAAGTGCTGTACAGTATTGAGCATACAAAGGTACATATTAATTCTCATCTCATTCGGGAATGCACAAACACCATATACTTATTTTTAAAGTCTTTCTCTAAACAGTGCAAATCAAAATGTATTTGTCACATGCGCCTAATACAACAGGTGTAGTAGACCTTACAGTGAAATGCTTATTTTCAAGCCCTTAGCCAACAATACAGTTAAGAAAATACCTAGAAATAAAAGTAAAAAATAATTAAAGAGCAGCAGTAAAATAACAATAGCGAGGCTATATACAGGGGGTACCAGTACAGAGTCAATGTGGAGGCTATATACAGGGGGTACCGGTACAGAGTCAATGTGGAGGCTATATACAGGGGGTACCGGTACAGAGTCAATGTGGAGGCTATATACAGGGGGTATTACAGTACAGAGTCAATGTGGAGGCTATATACAGGGGGTACCGGTACAGAGTCAATGTGGAGGCTATATACAGGGGGTATTACAGTACAGAGTCAATGTGGAGGCTATATACAGGTGTTATTACGGTACAGAGTCAATGTGGAGGCTATATACAGGGTGTTATGGTACAGAGTCAATGTGGAGGCTATATACAGGGTGTACCGGTACAGAGTCAATGTGGAGGCTATATACAGGGTGCACCGGTACAGAGTCAATGTGGAGGCTATATACAGGGGGTACCGGTACAGAGTCAATGTGGAGGCTATATACAGGGGGTACCGGTACAGAGTCAATGTGGAGGCTATATACAGGGAGGTACAGGTACAGAGTCAATGTGGAGGCTATATACAGGGGGTACCGGTACAGAGTCAATGTGGAGGCTATATACAGGGGTATTACGGTACAGAGTCAATGTGGAGGCTATATACAGGGGGTACCGGTACAGAGTCAATGTGGAGGCTATATACAGGGGGTATTACGGTACAGAGTCAATGTGGAGGCTATATACAGGGGGTACCAGTACAGAGTCAATGTGGAGGCTATATACAGGGGTACAGGTACAGAGTCAATGTGGAGGCTATATACAAGGGGTATTCCGGTACAGAGTCAATGTGGAGGCTATATACAGGGGGTATTACAGTACAGAGTCAATGTGGAGGCTATATACAGGGGGTACCGGTACAGAGTCAATGTGGAGGCTATATACAGGGGGTATTACGGTACAGAGTCAATGTGGAGGCTATATACAGGGGGTACCGGTACAGAGTCAATGTGGAGGCTATATACAGGGTATTACGGTACAGAGTCAATGTGAGGGCTATATACAGGGGTACCGGTACAGAGTCAATGTGGAGGCTATATACAGGGGGTACCGGTACAGAGTCAATGTGGAGGCTATATACAGGGGTACCGGTACAGAGTCAATGTGGAGGCTATATACAGGGGTACCGGTACAGAGTCAATGTGGAGGCTATATACAGGGGGTACCGGTACAGAGTCAATATGGAGGCTATATACAGGGGGTACAGGTACAGAGTCAATGTGGAGGCTATATACAGGGGGTACCGGTACAGAGTCAATGTGGAGGCTATATACAGGGTATTACGGTACAGAGTCAATGTGGAGGCTATATACAGGGGGTACCGGTACAGAGTCAATGTGGAGGCTATATACAGGGTATTACGGTACAGAGTCAATGTGGAGGCTATATACAGGGGGTACCGGTACAGAGTCAATGTGGAGGCTATATACAGGGGGTACCGGTACAGAGTCAATGTGGAGGCTATATACAGGGGGTACCGGTTAGGCGAGGTAATTGAGGAAATATGTGCATGTAGGTAAAGTTAGAGTGACTATGCATAGATAATAAACAGAGAGTAGCAGCAGCGTAAAAGAGGGGTCTGGGTGGCCCTTTGACTAGCAGTTCAGGAGTCTTATGGCTTGGGGTAGAAGCTGTTAAGAAGCCTTTTGGACCTAGACTTGGCGCTCCGGTACCCTCTCCACTACATGCATGTATTGTAATAAACGATAGAAATTTACGTTTGACTCCACAATCTAAGTTCATCAATCACAATAAATTAAAGGATTGGGGTATAACACACATGGTGATGTTTCCTCTGACCACTGATCTGAAGTCAATGATGCAACTACATCCAAATGTTAAGGTAAAGATCCAGTGAAGACTAGCTGTTCCTAAGTCAGTGTATATATAGAGATGGCTGAGCTTGTATACCAGCTATATCACTGAACAGGTGACTCATTATGACACTGACCTCTGATTTGCGATGATTTCAAATGGATCCTTAAGATCACAAGCTGTTTCTTTGCAATTTTAGCAGTTCAAAATAGTATTTTGTGTGTCAGTTTCAAATCCCGGAAAAGGGTCTTAAAACGCCGAACACCTGGAGACCAATGGAAGAACGCGGGAAAGGAGGTCCTGCCCTAAGGGCGTGGCTTTAGTAGCACGGATTGCTTGCGTCATGTTAAAACTATCCAATCCGAAACATCAGATATTAGACACCGCCAAGATTGGTTTGAGAGAAAGGATGGTAAAACTGCTTAAGAGGAATTTCGAGTTTACTACTAACAAAGTCAATAGCCTTTTGGTCGTTGTCGATTGAAAGGGGGACATTTATTAACGTGACATGCGAAAGGAGGATTTGTCTATCTAGTTAGCGATATAATAGCCTACCTGCTTTAAAAGTTGGAGGTAGCTTGTTATGTTAGCAAGTAAGCTAACCATTTGCTACTGCTAATTTAGTGCATTGACCGAGTTGTCTAGCATGCTACTACTGTAGCTACTTCCCGTTGTTTATACCAACTAATTTATCCGTCAACTGATCATCAAAATATTAGTCGTGCTCTTGTAACTAACCAGTTATATAACTGTATATCTTTCGCTCGCATGTTTGTTAAGAATTGCAAACGTAGCTAGCTAACATTTATGCCGTTTTATATTAGTTATGTTTGCAGATATATTCTCTAAATAACGTTACCGTTATAATATCCTCAGGCAGTGGTTTGCGCTGGCTAAAGCTTACTCTTCCAGTCTTCGCTTTTCGACCACTTATTAATGGCACGTTTTATTTAAGCTTTGTTATAACTAGCTATACATTAACTTTTTATTTTATCGCCCGTGGCCTTCAAGCGCGAGTAATATTATTCATAGTTATTAGCAAGCTAGGTGACTAGCGAGGTTACTTTGAAAAGCATCCATTTTGAGATTGAGACATGATTGACCAGAAAGCTGACTAACTGTAATTCCATGTATGCTCCGCAATAAAACATCTGTCTGATGCGAGGATTATTGGGTTGCTTAGAAACCTAAATGTAATTAGCTAGCTATTATTCCAGAATCACGATCATTTGGCGTCTAGTTTTGTTTCCTGTTTGGCGATAGGGATTTAGACCTCCTCTTCCTCTGTCCTCGATGCCAACAAAAACAGCCGCCGAAGAAGCAGAAGAAAAGAGTGCACTTGTAAGTGCACTTCAAGTTAAACCTTTTAATTGCTCGGTCATTCCTGCTTGCAAATGCATGTTAGCTTCTATTAGTATAACCACATAATATCAAATTGGATCAGTTTTCTTGTACACAATCGTTTTGCACTCGGAATCGTCTCAAAACGTGCCTCAATGAATTAGCTAATGTTAGCTAGCCTGTAATATCACTAATGTTGGGTAGATAGCTAGCATCAGTTAGTCCCTTGTGCGAGCTAGCTAGTCATCGCAGGGTGGTAAATGGAAACAAATTCTCATTACGACAAGTAATCAGCCATCCAGGCACCTTTTTATTGTTGTAAACTGGCTAGCAATTTCTGCTCTGCTTGTAAACTTCGTGGGGAATTTCGGGTCTAGGACGTGGTCAACACCTACTAACGTTAGGCCTTACAGTTTGATGAAATTATGAAAGTTACGATAAGATATCATAGATATTAAAACATGAATGTCTGATACTCATCACAGCGGACCAGTCTCAGCACTTTGGAATATTCAATCGAAGTTGACTTGCAAAGATAATTTAGTCGACTAGTAATGTTTTTGTTCTGGCAATAGCGAGGCTGTAGCCAGCTAGTGGTGCTTTTGTGCAATAGCTATGTTGCTTATAAACAGGCAGACTTTGCTTCTTGATCAATAACGCAATCTGCTGCCTGCCTTTGCAAACATTTCATGTATAATATGCAGTTCGTATAAATGTGCAATAGTTTGCCTGTGAAGAAAATGGTTATATCAGGGATTGTGAACTGTCCCATAACACCCATAGGCCTATACAACTGTCACACACGGTGAGGGATTAAATGTTTTTTTTTTTTAATGCAAATCACGATTTAGTTTTTTTGCTCTCCATGCCAAAGCCAGTCTACTTTCTCCAATGCCACCCTGACCTGATGGAATTTTAAGCAGGTTAACCCCAATTTAAAATCGTTTGTTTTCCAGCAGTGTAAATATTCTATACACCCAGACGGCTACAATTCCAGAGCTCTAAACCAAATCAAATTGACATTTTATTGGTCACATATGTTTGTGCTTCTAGTTCTGACAGTGCAGTAATATCTAACAAGTGATCTAACAATTCCACAACAACTACCTAATACACAGATCTAAAGGGATGGAATAAGAATATGTACATATAAATATGTGGATGACTGAGCGGCATAGGCACGATGGTATAAAATAGTATATACATATGAGATGAGTAATGTAAGATATGTTAACATTAAAGTCGCATTATTTAATGTGACTAGTGATCCATTTATAAAAGTGGGCAATGATTCAAGTCTGTAAGTAGGCAGCAGCCTCTCTGTTAGTGATGGCTGTTTTTCAGTCTCTCAGTCCCAGTTTTGATGCACCTGTGTTGGCAGCAGCCACTCAATGTTAGTGGTGGCTGTTTAACAGTCTGATGGCCTTGAGATAGAAGCTGTTTTTCAGTCTCTCGGTCCCAGCTTTGATGCACCTGTACTGACCTCGCCTTCTGGATGATAGCGGGGTGAACAGGCAGTGGCTCGGGTGGTTGTTGTCATTGATGAACTTTATGGCCTTCCTGCGACATCGGGTGCTATAGGTATCCTGGAGGGCAGGTAGTTTGGCCTCGGTGATGCGTTGTGCAGACCGCACCACCCGCTGGAGAGCCTTGCAGTTGAGGGCGGTGCAGTTGCCGTACCAGGCGGTGGTACAGCCGGACAGGATTCTCTCAATTGTGCATCTGTGAAAGTTTGTGAGGGTTTTAGGTGACAAGCCAAATTTCTTCAGCCTCCTTAGGTTGAAGAGTCACTGTTGCACCTTTTTCACCACACTGTGAGTGGATCATTTCATTAGACATCCGGCTCCATCATGGTTGCTCTCTGTTTCAGGAAAGTAATTGGTGACATATCAGAGGAGGATAATGGCCAAAGATGTGAGTCTGATCAGAGACAACCAGGTGCAGTGTTTTTCCATGCTGGTCCTGATTCAATATAGAGACCAGCAGTTGAGATTTTACTGGAATAGATGTTGATGATGGTCTTTCCCACAGGTTGGTCTGATGGAAACCAATGGAGAATTGAAGGTTTTCATTGACCAGAATCGGAGTCCTAGTAAAGGTGAGCAAAACAGTGTGTTGTGTTCCAGATCGGTTTCATTCAATACCGGTCTCTGTCAGATATGTCTCAACTCAACAGCAGGGGGCAATGAGACTGCACAGATGTAGCTCATCTCATTTTACTCATTTGAAAACATTCTGCACATCTAATCATAGGCTCCATTATCAGACAGGTGTTCTATAGATTCTGGGTACACTCAGAATTTCCTTTGGGTCAGTAAGCTTGCATCCTATAGGGCCTCCTGTCCCCTGAAGCCATCTACCTGCGAACTGGATATGAAAAGAGGCAGCCATTTTGTGGACAGTGGTTCCAGGTAACCCTAGTGTTGACTCTGTCCCCTCTCAGGTGTCCTGTCTCTGGTTGCTGTCCATCCTGTGTCAATCCCCATGGCTAAACAACTACTGCCTAAAACCCTGGGGCCCTCCAATGTCAACATTGCTCCACACATGGTGAGTATGTCCGTTTCCCAGGCCCCCTATTGCATCTACCACAGAAATATTTCAACCACAGACTTGATGACAAAGTATTTTATTTTGACACAGTGTGGTAGAGTGCAGGTTGTTATTTGCTCTCAGACATTGCAAGCACAACCTTCTTAACTGCAAGCTCACCACTTAAATACACTTGCTGAAATCTCTACACAGTTTAAACCACACACAGAATCCATGGTGTCTAAGCCCCATCCATTATCATTGTGACATGACCGGGGGGTGAGCCTAAGCTGATCAACCTCTGCAGTCAGCAGGATTACTCCCATCATCCCATTACATACATGGTAATATATAATATATAATGGGGAACAGCTTATGCATAACCCGATGACCAGCCCGTAGACAGTGGAATGCATCACCTACCTGGCCTGCCTCCCATAACAACTATAAGCAGGAAGTTCTCTTCACCTTATCACCCCAAAGTAGATTCACTCCACCACAGGCACTTGGTACATTATGATTCTGCATAATGCTCTTTCCATCTTTCCTGCTGGTCTTGAGGGAGACACACTTGTCACACCGTGATGTCGAGAGTCAGTTCAGATAGAAACCATTATACACAGGCAGTTAGAAAAGCCAAGGCTAGCTTTTTCAAGCAGAAATTTGCTTCCTGCAACACTAACTCAAAAAAGTTCTGGGACACTGTAAAGTCCATGGAGAATAAGAACACCTCCTCCCAGCTGCCCACTGCACTGAAGATAGGAAACACTGTCACCACTGATAAATCCACCATAATTGAGAATTTCAATAAGCATTTTTCTACGGCTGGCCATGCTTTCCACCTGGCTACTCCTACCCCGGTCAACAGCACTGCACCCCCAACAGCAACTCGCCCAAGCCTTCCCCATTTCTCCTTTTCCCAAATCCATTCAGCTGATGTTCTGAAAGAGCTGCAAAATCTGGACCCCTACAAATCAGCCGGGCTAGACAATCTGGACCCTTTCTTTCTAAAATTATCTGCCGAAATTGTTGCCACCCCTATTACTAGCCTGTTCAACCTCTCTTTCGTGTCGTCTGAGATTCCCAAAGATTGGAAAGCAGCTGCGGTCATCCCCTCTTCAAAGGGGGGACACTCTTGACCCAAACTGCTACAGACCTATATCTATCCTACCGTGCCTTTCTAAGGTCTTCGAAAGCCAAGTCAACAAACAGATTACCGACCATTTCGAATCTCACCATACCTTCTCTGCTATGCAATCTGGTTTCAGAGCTGGTCATGGGTGCACCTCAGCCACGCTCAAGGTCCTAAACGATATCTTAACCGCCATCGATAAGAAACATTACGGTGCAGCCGTATTCATTGATCTGGCCAAGGCTTTCGACTCTGTCAATCACCACATCCTCATCGGCAGACTCGACAGCCTTGGTTTCTCAAATGATTGCCTCGCCTGGTTCACCAACTACTTCTCTGATAGAGTTCAGTGTGTCAAATCGGAGGGTCTGCTGTCCGGACCTCTGGCAGTCTCTATGGGGGTGCCACAGGGTTCAATTCTTGGACCGACTCTCTTCTCTGTATACATCAATGAGGTCGCTCTTGCTGCTGGTGAGTCTCTGATCCACCTCTATGCAGACGACACCATTCTGTATACTTCCGGCCCTTCTTTGGACACTGTGTTAACAACCCTCCAGGCAAGCGTCAATGCCATACAACTCTCCTTCCGTGGCCTCCAATTGCTCTTAAATACAAGTAAAACTAAATGCATGCTCTTCAACCGATCGCTACCTGCACCTACCCGCCTGTCCAACATCACTACTCTGGACGGCTCTGACTTAGAATACGTGGACAACTACAAATACTTAGGTGTCTGGTTAGACTGTAAACTCTCCTTCCAGACCCATATCAAACATCTCCAATCCAAAGTTAAATCTAGAATTGGCTTCCTATTTCGCAACAAAGCATCCTTCACTCATGCTGCCAAACATACCCTTGTAAAACTGACCATCCTACCAATCCTCGACTTTGGCGATGTCATTTACAAAATAGCCTCCAATAACCTACTCAACAAATTGGATGCAGTCTATCACAGTGCAATCTGTTTTGTCACCAAAGCCCCATATACTACCCACCATTGCGACCTGTACGCTCTCGTTGGCTGGCCCTCGCTTCATACTCGTCGCCAAACCCACTGGCTCCATGTCATCTACAAGACCCTGCTAGGTAAAGTCCCCCTTATCTCAGCTCGCTGGTCACCATAGCATCTCCCACCTGTAGCACACGCTCCAGCAGGTATATCTCTCTAGTCACCCCCAAAACCAATTCTTTCTTTGGCCGCCTCTCCTTCCAGTTCTCTGCTGCCAATGACTGGAACGAACTACAAAAATCTCTGAAACTGGAAACACTTATCTCCCTCACTAGCTTTAAGCACCAACTGTCAGAGCAGCTCACAGATTACTGCACCTGTACATAGCCCACCTATAATTTAGCCCAAACAACTACCTCTTTCCCAACTGTATTTAATTTTTATTTATTTATTTTGCTCCTTTGCACCCCATTATTTTTATTTCTACTTTGCACATTCTTCCATTACAAAACTACCATTCCAGTGTTTTACTTGCTATATTGTATTTACTTTGCCACCATGGCCTTTTTTGCCTTTATCTCCCTTCTCACCTCATTTGCTCACATTGTATATAGACTTGTTTATACTGTATTATTGACTGTATGTTTGTTTTACTCCATGTGTAACTCTGTGTCGTTGTATCTGTCGAACTGCTTTGCTTTATCTTGGCCAGGTCGCAATTGTAAATGAGAACTTGTTCTCAACTTGTCTACCTGGTTAAATAAAGGTAAAATAAAATAAATAAATAAATAAATCAAATTGCACTGTTGTAGGTATATGTACTGTATGATGACTGCTTGGTGCAAAGCAAGTTGCTCTATGGGAAATAATAAAGATTTTCAATTTTACTCTAAAACTGAAATGGTTGGGCCCTCTCTTCCCACCCCCCCACTCCCTGTAGGTGATTGGTACGCCCCAGAGGCCCAGTGTTTCCAGTGCCATACTTGTGAACAGCCCTCAAACACCCAACTCCCAGTTCCTCACACAGAGCCAGCCGGCCGACGCATCGCCATGGTCCTCGGGGTGAGTCACTACCCCCCCACATCCTGGCAGGTCACTTAAGATGCACCCCCTCCTCTCTGTTCATTGATAGAGAAGCTATTTGAGCACCTAGCTGGTTTTAGGTGTTTAGGTATTGTGTGCTTCTGTGTGCGATATACCAGTGGAATCTAGAAGTAAACAGCTTTTTGATCACTTCTTTGTCCACAGGAAGCGTGGTAAGAAGGGGGAGAAGAATGGCAAGGGCCTGAGACATTTCTCCATGAAGGTGTGTGAGAAGGTGCAGAAGAAAGGTGTAACCACCTACAACGAGGTGGCAGACGAGCTGGTGGCGGAGTTCAGCGCTGCAGACAACCACATCTCCCCCAACGACTCAGTGAGTACTGAAGCTGTATGCACACACTGCATAGGGCTATACCTCAGAGCAGGCAGGGGAGGTATTTATGACATCCCTTTTTCCCAGGTAGAATTCTCCATTATGACATCGCACATTCTGTCTGACTGATTAGGTCCTCGTCAATAAAACGTGACAATACAGTGCAGAGTGTTCGATTTTGCTGCTGAGGGTCAAGAAGACCCTTAGCTCTGTTAAAACCATTGACAACTACATGCCATTTTCAAGGGATTGTTAAATCAATTTAATAACTATTTGGTGTTAATATCATCTATTGAATATCTATCAATAAAAACCGGGTCAGATAAAGCAGATGCTAAACTACAGGTCTGTTTTGCTAGCACAGACTGGAATATGTTCCGGGATTCCTCAGATGGCATTGAGGAGTACACCTCATCAGTCATTGGCTTCATCAATAAGTGCATCAATGACGTCGTCATTGGGAGGTGTTTAGTCCCAGGGTCCTTAGCTTATTGATGAGCTTTGAGGGCACTATGGTGCTGAACGCCGAGCTGTAGTCAAAGAATAGCATTCTCACATAGGTGTTCCTTTTGTCCAGGTGGGAAAGGGCAGTGTGGAGTGCAATAGAGATTGCATTATGTCGTCCCCACAGTGACCGTACGTACATACTCCAACCAGAAGCCATGGATTACAGGCAACATCCGCACTGAGCTAAAGGTGCGGAACTCTAACCCGGAAGCTTATAAGAAATCCCGCTATGCCCTCTGACAAACCATCAAACAGGCAAAGCGTCAATACAGGACAACGATCGAATTGTACTACACAATTCTGATGCTCATCGGATGTGGCAGGGCTTGCAAACCATTACAGACTACAAAGGGAAGCACAGCCGTGAGCTGCCCAGTGACACGAGCCTTCCATACGAGTTAAACTAATTTTATGCTTGCTTCTAGGCAAATAATTTTGAAACATGCATGAGAGCACCAGCTGTTCCGGAAGACTGTGATCACGCTCTCCACAGCCGATGTGAGTAAGACCTTTAAACAGGTCAATATTCACAAGGCCAGATGGATTACCAGGATGTGTACTGCGAGCATACGCTGACTAGCTGGCAAGTGTCTTCACTGACATTTTCAACCTCTCCCTGCCCGAGTCAGTAATACCAACATGTTTTAAGCAGACCACCATAGTGCCTGTGCCCAAGAACACTAAGGTAACCTGCCAAAATGACTACCGACCTGTATCACTCACTTCTGTAGCCATGAAGTGCTCTGAAAGGCTGGTCATGGCTCACATCAACACCATTATCCCAGAAACCCTAGACCCACTCCAATTTGCATATTGCCCCAACAGATTCACAGACGATGCAATCTATATTGCACTCCACACTGCCCTTTCCCACCTGGACAAAAGGAACACCTATGTGAGTATGCTATTCTTTGACTACAGCTCAGCGTTCAACACCATAGTGCCCTCAAAGCTCATCAATAAGCTAAGGACCCTGAGACTAAACACCTCCCTCTGCAACTGGATTCTAGACTTCCTGATGGGCAACTCCCAGGTGGTAAGGGTAGGTAACAACACATCCGCCACGTTGATCCTCAACACAAGGGCCCCTCAGGGGTTCGTGCTCAATCCCCTCCTGTACTCCCTGTTCACTCGTGACTGCACGGCCAGGCACGACTCCAACACCATCATTAAGTTTGTCGATGACACAACAGTGGTAGGGCTGATCACCAACAATGACTAGACAGCCTATAGGGAGGAGGTCAGCCAGGACAACAACCTCTCCCTCAACGTGATCAACGAGATGATTGTGGACTACAGGAAAAAGAGGACCGAGCGCACCCCCATTCTCATCGACGGGGCTGCAGTGGAGCAGGTTGAGAGCACATCACCAACAATCATGGTCCAAGCACACCAAGACAGCCGTGAAGAGGACACGAAAAAACCTATTCCCCCTCAGGAAACTGAAAATATTTGGCATGGGTCCTCAGATCCTCAAAATGTTCTACATCTGCACCATCGAGAGCATGGTTGCATCATTGCCTGGTATGGTAACTGCCAGGCAACTGCTCGGCCTCCGACCACACGGCACTACAGAGGGTCGTGCGTACGGCCCAGTACATCACTGGAGCCAAGCTTCCTGCCGTCCAGGACCTCTATACCAGGCGGTGTCAGAGGAAGGCCCTAAAAATTGTCAAAGACTCCAGCCACCCAAGTCATAGACTGTACCGGAGCGCCAAGTCTTGGTCCAAGAGGCTTCTGAACAGCTTCTGCCCCCAAGCCATAAGACTCCTGAACATCTAATCAAATGGCTACCCAGACTATTTGCATTGACCCCCCTCTTTTACACCACTGCTGCTCTCTGTTATCATCTATGCATAGTCACTTTAGTAACTCTACCTACATGTACATATTACCTCAACTAACTGGTGCCCCCACACAATTGACTCTGTACCAGTACCCCCCTGTATATAGTCTCGCTATTGTTGTTTTACTGCTGCTCTTTTAATTACTTGTTACTTTTATTTATTATTTTCCATATTTTTTAATTGCGTTGTGGTTTAGGGGCTCGTAAGTAAGCATTTCACTGTAAGGTGAAATACCTGTTGTATTCGGCGCATGTGACTAATACAATTTGAATTGATTTGAAAAGCATAGTCTGAACTACACATTTCCGGTTATTCCACATTTATCTTTAACATCCGTTATACAGCAAGTAACTGCATGCTTTTCATGATCAGTAAACATCAGTTGTTCATGTGTTTTCAGATATGTGAGGGTAGCCTATCCATTTGGCATTGTAGCTAGGTAGCTAAGCAAATAACGTGTCATTTAGCTTGTTTCATCAGAGATGAGGCTTTTGGAAAGAGCTTGACATTGGCAAGTCCTCGTCCTGGTAAAGTTGTCAGTCGGACTACTGTCGTCTCCACTATAGATAGCAAGCAAATATAGCCACCTAGTTCATCCCCTGAAAGTTGGCTTGTTAACTATCCATATTGATGTGATCTGTTGTTAGCTAGCTAGCCAATTTGACGTTGGCCATCATTCAACTAGTCTGTTAACAGCAATCGTGATTAAACACAGAAAAATACACACCTCTCTCTGACAGAACACCTCATTATGGCATCACTCTCTTACAGACCTCCTCATTATGACCCCCCTCTCTCTGATGGAACACCTCATTATGGCATCACTCTCTTACAGACCTCATTATGACACCCTACTCTCTGACAGAACACCTCATTATCACATCACTCTCTTACAGAACTCCTCATTATGACACCCCTCTCTCTGACAGAACACCTCATTATGGCATCACTCTCTTACAGAACTCCTCATTATGACACCCCTCTCTCTTACAGAACTTTACTATCACTTTCTGTCAGACAGAACACATCATTGTGGCATCGCTCAGACAAAACAAACCTCTTTATGACGTCCCAATTTGACAGACACAACAAACCTGTTTAGGAAAAAAAAGATTCTCTGATAGGGTCTTCCTCAAGCCTAATTTACTTGCGCTACTACCGCTTCAGTGTTTGGACATCAAACGTCCTCTCTCGTCCACACAGGGTTTTGCGTCCACATTCACCTCCTTGAAAACTTCTGCTGTGATTTTGAAATCCATGTGCGGACATTCCGGGAGGTAGACGGCACGGAAGTTGTAAATTAGGCTTTAGGACACTGGTTTTCTTACGAAATCACCTCACAAATCCATTGTAAGCTCTCTGCATACACACAGGAATCAAAGTCAGAGATGAACCTCTTCCCCCTCTCCTTGTAGCATGTGTACGACCAGAAGAACATCAGACGGCGTGTGTATGACGCGCTCAACGTGCTCATGGCCATGAACATCATCTCTAAAGAGAAGAAAGAGATCAAGTGGATTGGTCTGCCTACCAACTCAGCCCAGGAGTGCCAGAACCTAGAGGTAAGTCTATGCGCACACACACACACACACACACACACACACACACACACACACACACACCTGGCCAACTATGAACTCTCCTCACTCCCCCTTTTCTCTTATGCTCTGACACC
The DNA here is from genome assembly GCF_018296145.1 of Oncorhynchus tshawytscha. NCBI lineage: Eukaryota > Metazoa > Chordata > Actinopteri > Salmoniformes > Salmonidae > Oncorhynchus > Oncorhynchus tshawytscha. Next base: position 68,858,276 of record NC_056431.1, on the reverse strand, counting down.
CTGTCTGCGTTCTGCTCTTCCTTTGTAGGTGGAGAGACAAAGGCGACTGGAGAGAATCAAGCAGAAGCAGTCACAACTCCAAGAACTCATATTACAGGTGATCATAGGACAAGCCTGCCTCATAGACGACAATACAATCAATGATTAAGGGAAGCATAAAATACAGGACCACGGGTTGACTTAACGTTATTCTAACGTTCTCTCCGTGATGTTCCTCTCCTGCAGCAAATAGCCTTTAAGAACCTGGTGCAGCGGAACAGACAGACGGAACAGCAGGCCAACAGACCTCCGCCCCCCAACTCTCTCATCCACCTCCCCTTCATCATCATCAACACCAGCAAGAAGACAGTCATCGACTGTAGCATCTCAAACGACAAGTGAGTGACTGTGTGTGTGTTGGTGTATGCCAGTGACAAGTGAGTGACTGTGTGTGTGTTGGTGTATGCCAGTGACGAGTGAGTGACTGTGTGTGTGTTGGTGTATGCCAGTGACAAGTGAGTGACTGTGTGTGTGTGTTGGTGTATGCCAGTGACAAGTGAGTGACTGTGTGTGTGTTGGTGTATGCCAGTGACAAGTGAGTGACTGTGTGTGTGTTGGTGTATGCCAGTGACAAGTGAGTGACTGTGTGTGTGTTGGTGTATGCCAGTGACAAGTGAGTGACTGTGTGTGTGTGTTGGTGTATGCCAGTGACAAGTGAGTGACTGTGTGTGTGTTGGTGTATGCCAGTGACAAGTGAGTGACTGTGTGTGTGTTGGTGTATGCCAGTGACAAGTGAGTGACTGTGTGTGTGTTGGTGTATGCCAGTGACGAGTGAGTGACTGAATTTATTCATGTTCTATCCATGCTATTATAGTCTTAATTTCTTCCTCTCCCATTCTGCTGTGTTCAGGTTTGAGTACCTGTTTAACTTCGACAACATGTTTGAGATCCACGATGATATTGAGGTGCTGAAGCGTATGGGCATGGCCTGTGGCCTGGAGGTGGGCAAATGTTCCCCGGAGGACCTGAAGGTGGCACGCAGCCTGGTGCCCAAAGCCCTGGAGCCCTACGTCACAGGTCAGAGGTCATAGGGATCAGGGGTCATAGCGCATACTTAAACTTCATGCCCAAATCATCTGTCATAGCTTGAGTCATCGAGCTACACACAATCTCTATTAAAGTAAGTGAATTGGGCATTGTAAAACGGTGACAATTCGGGGTACATTGGCTATGAGAAACAAGGGCCTGTGTGGTTCTCTCTAAGGTCTATATCAAATCAAATTTGTCACATACACATGGTTAGCAGATGTTAATGCGAGTGTAGCGAAATGCTTGTGCTTCTAGTTCCGACAATGTGAATGTGTGTACTACTGTCTGTCACAGAGATGGCCCAGGGTCCCATCAGTAACGTCTACATCACTGGAGGATCCTCCACCAACGGGCGGCGCCATCACGGCCAGGGCAGGTGAGTCTCTCTCCTCTTTAGTCAGGCTTGCCATCTGCACTTTCACATAGAAATATATGGTAACTCTTAGGGAGGTAACAATTCACCAATACGCATCGGTCCCCGATTCAAATGTTTAAGATACAAGTGCATCAGTCCGTGGACCCCAGCCCGATCCAAATGTAGCCGTCAGAAAATCGATACAAACGTTACGAATCAGCAGTTCACACATTTCTTTAGCTCATATTACATGCGCCATATTACATCATCTCTTGTGAGAACTGATGCTTCCTCTCCTTCAGTGTGGAACTGCATGTAACTGTGTTGACAGTCATTGATCTACAAGACCTTTTGCCTGCTGAACAACCTCAGGGAATATTGGTAGGCTAGTCAAACTGCGCACTGTGCCCAGCTTTGCACACTGACCAACGGGAGGTAAAAGGCCTGTTCCTGATCTTGCACATTGCGCAGCAGCTTACGCATTCAAATGCTAAAATGTCTTGCGTGATATTAGGCTTTATTAGTTGAGTGACAACCTGTGTAATTAGTTGATTGTTATCTATGCGTTGTTGAAAATAGTGTTTTACCAGAAATAAAAAGTAATCGTCCCGGAGACAAGTCATCTGGCTATACCTGCTGAACGGGGCTTACAATAGATTTTATTTTGATTGTTCAGGTTCACCATTAGCAATTGTTTTGGTAGTGGGACGTGTAATTTGTAAATAATAAATATTGATATGTTACTAGCTCAAACACAATCTGCAAAAATGACAAGTTAATTAGTGAGTGAGGGTGATTTCAGAACCAGAGTGTGGGGACAAAATGGGCTACATTGCCACACCTAAGCCGATAGTGGTAGTGAGTGGTAGATGCTTTGTCTCCCTTATGGCTCAGCTCAGGTGCCTACATAGTACGTACACTATAGTAGTCGGCTCAGCTCAGGTGCCTACATAGTACGTACACCATAGTCGGCTCAGCTCAGGTGCCTAGTCGGCGCTCAGCTCAGGTGCCTACATAGTATGTACACCATAGTAGTCGGCTCAGCTCAAGTGCCTACATAGTACGTACACCATAGTAGTCGGCTCAGCTCAGGTGCCTACATAGTATGTACACCATAGTAGTCGGCTCAGCTCAGGTGCCAGGTGCCTCGGCTCAGCTAGTGTATGTACACCATAGAAGTTGGCTCAGCTCAGGTGCCCGTACACCATAGTAGTCGGCTCAGCTCAGGTGCCTACATAGTACGTACACCATAGTAGTCGGCTCAGATCAGGTGCCTACATAGTACGTACACCATAGTAGTCGGCTCAGCTCAGGTGCCTACAGACCATAGTAGTCGGCTCAGCTCAGGTGCCTACATAGTACGTACACCATAGTAGTCGGCTCAGCTCAGGTGCCTACATAGTACGTACACCATAGTAGTCGGCTCAGCTCAGGTGCCTACATAGTACGTACACCATAGTAGTCGGCTCAGATCAGGTGCCTACATAGTACGTACACCATAGTAGTCGGCTCAGATCAGGTGCCTACATAGTACGTACACCATAGTAGTCGGCTCAGATCAGGTGCCTACATAGTACGTACACCATAGTAGTCGGCTCAGACAGATCCAGCTCACGAGCTCCATCAGCAGCAGATTTTCATTTAGAATGGAAAATGAATGTGTTTATACAGCAAATGTTTGTGCGATTCGTTCTCTAATCAAACTAAAACGTTTAGTTCCTGTATGGTATCAGAGCCCATGTGTATAGATATAGTGCCTTCGGAAAGTATTCAGACCCCCTTGACTTTTTCCACATTTTCTTACATTACAGCCTGTATCTAAAATAAATTAAATTAAAAAATCTCTAATCTACACACGATACCCCATAATGAGAAAGCGAAAAAAAACAGGTTTTTAGACATTTTTGCAAATGTATTAAAAATACAAAACAGAAATACCTTATTTACACAAGTATTCAGACCCTTTGATATGAGACTCAAAATTGAGCTCAGGTGCATCCTGTTTCCATTGATCATCCTTGAGATGTTTATGCAACTTGATTGGAGTCCACCTGTGGTAAATTCAATTGATTAGACATGATTTGGAAAGGTGCACACCTGTCTATATAATGTCCCACAGTTGACAGTGCATGTCAGAGCAAAAACCTTGAGGTTGAAGGAATTGTCCGTAGAGCTCAGAGACAGGATTTTGTCAAGGCACATATCTGGGGAAAGGTAGCAAAAAATGTCTGCAGCATTGAAGGTCCCCAAGAACACAGTGGCCTCCATTATTCTTAAATGGAAGAAGTTTGGAACTACCAAGACTCTACCTAGAATTGGTCACCCTGCCAAACTGAGCAATCGGGGGAGAACGACCTTGGTCAGGGAGATGACCAAGAACCCGATGGTCACTCTGACAGACTTCCTCTGTGGAGATGGGAGAACCTTCCAGAAGGACCGCCATCTCTGCAGCACTCCAACAATCAGGCCTTTATGGTAGAGTGGCCAGACGTAGGCCACTCCTGTATTCATCATGTAGCCCGCTTGGTGTTTTCCAGAGCAAAGTACAGAGAAATCCTTGATTAAAACCTGCTCCAGAGCGCTCTGGGTCTCCGACTGGGGCGAAGGTTCACCTTCCAACAGGACAATGACCCTAAGCACACAGCCAAGACAACGCTGCAGTGGCTTTGGGACAAGTCTCTGAATATCCGCGAGTAACCCAGCCAGAGCCCGGACTTGAACCTGATCGAACATCTCTGGAGAGACCTGAAAATAGCTGTGTACCAACGCTCCCCGTCTAAGCTGACAGAGCTTGAGAGGATCTGCAGAGAGGAATGTGAGAAACTTCTCAAATGCAGGTGTGCCAAGCTTGCAGCGCCATACCCAAGAAGCCTTGAGGCTGCCAAAGGTGCTTCAACAAAGTACTACTGAGTAAAGGGTCTGAATACTTATGTAAATGTAATATTTCAGTTAATTATTTTAATTATAACTTAGCAAAAATGTGTAAACCTGTTTTTTGCTTTGTCGTTATGGGGTATTGTGTGTAGATTGATGACGGGGGAAAAAACCTATCATAGAATAAGGGAGGTGATAAGAACAAGGCTGTAACCTAACAAATAGTTATGAGGTCTGAATACTTTACGAAGCCACTGTAGGTATAGAATTGTCCTGAAAGGGAAAGATGCACATCCCTACTAACTCTACTACTCTCTTCTTCCCCCTCTGTATCTCTCTGTAGTGACAGCGGTGCAGATGGTCCCCTGGCCTCCAGCTCTAATGACTCTCACTACAGCAGCTCCCGTGTTGAGACCCCCGTGTCGTACATGGGGGATGATGACGAGGAGGACGACTACGACGAGAACGACGATGAAGATTAACTTTCTGCCGTGCCAAGCCTCTCGAACAAGCAGTCTGTCTCTTTTTCTCCCTCTTCTTCTCTCTCTCTCTCTCTCTCTCTCTCTCTCTCTCTCTCTCTCTCAGTATCTCTCAGTATCTCTCTCTCTCTCTCTCTCTCTCTCTCTCTCTCAGTCTCTCTCTCTCTCTCTCTCTCTCTCAGTATCTCTCTCTCTCTCTCTCTCAGTATCTCTCTCTCTCTCTCTCTCAGTATCTCTCTCTCTCTCTCTCAGTATCTCTCTCTCTCTCTCTCTCTCAGTATCTCTCTCTCTCTCTCTCTCAGTATCTCTCTCTCTCTCTCTCTCTCTCTCTCTCTCTCTCTCTCAGTATCTCTCTCTCTCTCTCTCTCAGTATCTCTCTCTCTCTCTCTCTCTCAGTATCTCTCTCTCTCTCTCTCTCAGTATCTCTCTCTCTCTCTCTCTCAGTATCTCTCTCTCAGTATCTCTCTCTCTCTCTCTCTCTCAGTATCTCTCTCTCTCTCTCAGTATCTCTCTCTCAGTATCTCTCTCTCTCTCTCTCTCTCTCAGTATCTCTCTCTCTCTCTCTCAGTATCTCTCTCTCTCTCTCTCTCTCTCTCTCTCAGTATCTCTCTCTCTCTCTCTCTCAGTATCTCTCTCTCTCTCTCTCTCTCTCTCTCTCTCTCTCTCTCTCAGTATCTCTCTCTCTCTCTCAGTATCTCTCTCTCTCAGTATCTCTCTCTCTCTCTCAGTATCTCTCTCTCAGTATCTCTCTCTCAGTATCTCTCTCTCTCTCTCTCTCAGTCTCAGTATCTCTCTCTCTCTCAGTATCTCTCTCTCAGTATCTCTCTCTCAGTATCTCTCTCTCTCTCAGTCTCTCTCTCTCTCTCTCTCTCAGTATCTCTCTCTCTCTCTCTCTCTCAGTATCTCTCTCTCTCTCTCTCAGTATCTCTCTCTCTCTCTCTCTCTCTCTCTCTCTCTCTCTCTCTCAGTATCTCTCTCTCTCTCTCTCTCTCTCTCTCTCTCTCTCTCTCTCAGTATCTCTCTCTCAGTATCTCTCTCTCTCTCTCAGTATCTCTCTCTCTCTCTCTCTCTCTCTCTCTCTCAGTATCTCTCTCTCTCTCAGTCTCTCTCAGTATCTCTCTCTCTCAGTATCTCTCTCTCTCTCAGTATCTCTCTCTCTCTCTCAGTATCTCTCTCTCTCTCAGTATCTCTCTCTCTCTCAGTATCTCTCTCTCTCTCTGTAAGGGCCGTTGAAGAATGTTTTTCTGGGTATGAAGAGTGTGCAGCCCTCTTCTCCTCAGAGGGGGTGGTCCTGAATCACATGCTGCACATTGGCTCTCTGGGAAGTGTAGTCTATGGCTTTGGCACTGTGCTGCAGCATTTCTCTGTCTATTATCACCCTCTTCTTGGCCAGCCACCCAGCTGGAGAATAAAGGGAAAAGAAACATCTTCCAGACAACACACTGCTGTCGGAGAATGTATAGTGTTCCTTGTGTGTGAAATAGTTAGCTTTGTTATGTTTTGATTTCTTTGGACAGATTCAATGGTGAACCACTGTTTCAAGATGGCTGCCAGTGCAACTGCCCCCAGACCGCTGGCTCAGAGACACTCACTGGATCCAAAATGTCCGGTTTAGTCGCCACAACGCCTAAGAAAGTTTGGGACTGCATTTCGAAAGTGTGGACACTGTTTTGTTATCCCCCTCTTTTGTGGCATTGATATCAATGGGCTGGTGTGTTGGGCTAGCTTCCTCTCATTCTGTAGGCAGCTGCTTTTCTGGTCCTTATTTGTTTAAGTTTTGGAGAGCGCCCTTCCGGGCACGAGCGAGGAAAATAACTCTCCTACCCACGCTCCCCTATAGGAAAATGTTAAGCTTTGTGTTTAAATGATGTAAACTGATCCTATGAAGATTGTAGTTTATAACATCCTTTACAGGTCAGTGGTGGAAGGAAGACCTGGACATTAATGATGTATCTAAGATGTGGGTTGTATAGGTCTGTCTCCATGGACCCCCTTCGAAGATCTCCTCTTCTTTTTTTAACTGAATAACATGTACTGACTCTTCCAAAAGACCTTTTCTGTAATCTAATATCATTTTGTCAATTAAATATAGAGAATGTTTTAACAAGTTTACTTCAGTTAGTGGTTTTGTGCGGTGGTCTAATCTGAAAAGCATATGGTATTTTGCACTACTCAATTGGCTTCAACAGCTGAAATAGCACCGTAATAACCTCAAATAGGTCAAACATATGATATCCTTTGGGAACTTTCCTCTGGGAAATCTGATGTGTTGACTTGCGGTCTCTAAAGCCTTGTTCACATTTGGTATTTTGATGTGACTCAAATCCTTTTTCCTGCAGTCAACAGCCAAAAAGCACATGGAATCAGATATTTCATGCCACATTTAAAACCACCTTTGTAGGTTTTTAGACAGTTTGGTATATCGTGTTGCTTGCTAGCTACTCTGTTGACAATTTTGACAAGAACATGTGTTAGTTAACTAGCTTGTTAATTGTTTACAATCAAATTATGGAATGTGCTGAAGGCTAGAGGGAGATATAAACATTTTGCTTTCACCTTTCTGATCCTTCCATATCTATGAAGGCCAGGGGCCATTCTGATGTTTTCGAGAGGTGTCAATTTTAGACTGCGCCTTACTCCCTCTCTCCCTTTTCTACTGTGCTGCTCCCTTGTGTCTTGTTCTTTAGATAACAGGTGCTGCTCTGGCCTCCATGACACAGTCTGAATACATCAGTCACAGATTGGGCTCTCACTCTCAGCCTGAGGTATTAGGGAGTTAGTGGATAAAGGCATTACTGTCTGAAAGGTGCTGAGCCAGGTGTGTGTGAGAGATACGGGTAAAGCGCTCGGGTCAGGAGGAGGATCTTGTGTCCTCTGTCCTGCTGCTGGCACGGCTCTCCTTTTCCTTTCTCTCCCGCTGTTCATCATTCCTCTCATCATTCCTCTCTAATCCTCCCCTTTTACTGTTTCACTCCCTCTTTCTCCTCTATCACCTTTTACTCACACTTCAACATATTCTTCGTAATCTCTTTATCTCACACTATCCCTCCTTGCCCCCCGCTCTCCTTCACCATGCTCTCCCTCTGAGTGTCCTCGCTGTCGGCGACAGCCTCTCTCCCTCCGTTGCCATGGATTTGGGCAGCCTGACCACGGTGGTTGCCAACTCTGCCTACATAAGCGCCCGCGGCAGCTTCGATGGCTCCAACCCGGCAGCCTCGCGTGACAAGAAGTACCACGCCCGCCTCAAGCTGCCCCATATCACCGTGTGTGAGGGCCTCCAGGAAACCCTGGACCTAACCTTTCAGTCAGTCTGCGTGGAGCAGCCCATCGGCAAACGTCTGTTCCGCGAGTTCCTGGAGACTGCGCCCGAATACCACGGTCCTTGCCACTTGTGGCGGGACATCGAAGAGTACGACTTAGCCGAAGACACAGACCGGGCCCAGAAGGCATCTAGGATTGTCCAGCGTTACCTGGAATCCTCTGCTAAGCTCTACTGCCCCTTCCTGACCCCGGAGACCGTGACCCAGGTGAAGGAGGCACAGCAGGGTGCTGGGGACACCCTCTTTTCCCAGACACTGGTCTCGGTGCTGGGCTACCTCCAGGAAGTTCCCTACACCTTCTTCCTGGAGAGCATGTACCTGAAGAGGTTCCTGCAGTGGAAGTGGCTGGAGATGCAGCCCATGGATCAAGACTGGTTCCAGGACTTCCGTGTGCTTGGGAAGGGGGGTTTCGGAGAGGTGTCTGCCTGCCAGATGAAGGCCACTGGGAAACTGTATGCCTGCAAGAAGCTCAACAAGAAGAGGCTGAAGAAGAGGAAAGGCTATGAGGTGAAAAGACGGGGTGGGAAGGAGGTAGTTTCTGAGGGTCTTTGGTATGGTCCATCATCTCTAGTCATGTGATACTTCCTGTATGATATCCGATGATATCCCAAGAGGAAATCAGTTAATTAGAATACAGGTCGCTTCTGTAACCTATTAACGCTAGATCAAGCTGAGTCACAATGACTATTGACATGGAAGGGTAGTGCTACAGTGTGTGGCCAGGTGTCATACCCTCTGTGACTGTGTTAGAACCCCTGTAATCTTGAGTGAAACATTTGCCTCCGTCTTAGCTCTCTGTGTTAAACACAACAAAGGGATAGAGGGATTACAGAAAAGCTGTTCTCAATGGAACTGCTGGGGAAGGTTAGTCCATGTCCTTTACAGCTAGTACAATGCCCTGTTAAAATTCCCCCTTGCTGATATGATTAGGTCAAAGCAATGATTCCACTTCATATCTTTCACCTATTCAGGTGTTTGGTCAGTGATTACTTCAAGGATAATTGAGCAGGGCCTACTGCTGAGATACTGTATATAACAACCAGATTGTCTCCCTAACAATGGGAGTCTTGGGAGCTTATCGCTGTATTCCCTCAGTGGACAGATTTTGACTGGAGTGGATCCTCTCGCTTTGCCTCTTCCTCACTGCCTACCGGTATGAATTTGTGAGTGATGGTTGCTATTGTCATGTTTGTCCCTCTACTCTAGGGGGCGATGGTGGAGAAGAGGATTCTTGCCAGGGTTCATAGTCGCTTCATCGTGTCACTGGCCTACGCTTTCCAGACCAAGGATGAGCTTTGCCTGGTTATGACCATCATGAATGGAGGAGACCTGAAGTACACACACACACACACACACACACACACACACACACACACCTTATGATAGATTTGTAACATGTTTGTTCTCATACATTTGAGTAATTTAGCAGACACACTTATCCAGAGCAACTTACAGGAGCAATCAGGGTTAAGTGCCTTGCTCAAGGGCACATTAACATATGTTTCACCTAGTCAGCTTGGGGATTCGAACCAGCGACCTTTCGGTTTCTGTCCCAACGCTCTTAACCACTAGGCTACCTGCCACCCCAGGTACCACATCTATCTGGTGGATGAGAACAACCCAGGGTTTGAGGAGCCCAGAGCCTGTTTCTACGCAGCTCAGATCATCCAGGGCATGGAGCACCTCCACCAGAAGAGAATCATCTACAGAGACCTCAAACCTGAGAACGTGCTGCTGGACAATGAAGGTACACAATGAGAGGTGTGCATGTATAGACGAACACACCCACACGCATGTGATGCTTGTGTGATGTGACGCTGTCTGTATGTCCTTAGGTAACGTGCGTATCTCTGACCTGGGTCTGGCAGTGGAACTGAAGGAAAACCAGACAAAGATCAAAGGCTATGCCGGAACTCCAGGTCAGTCTCAAGGCTGCAGCGGTCCGACCTCATCTCACAATGGGGTTTCACGTTTAGTCTCTCCAAGAGGTTCCGTATTGGCTCTTGTGACTGTCCTTTTGATATCTGCCCCCAGGGTTTATGGCCCCAGAGCTCCTGAAGGGGGAGAAGTATGACACCTCAGTGGACTATTTCACCCTAGGGGTCACACTGTTTGAGTTTATGGCCGCCAAGAACCCCTTCAGGGAACGCGGAGAGAAGGTAACCTGCTCTATCCCTCCACCCTTTCATCCCTTCACACTGAATGTGCACACCAGATAACAGTGTAGTTTGTCAATTCTGGTCGTATAGAGCCACTGGGATCTGAAGGCTTTCGTTCCATCCCAGCATTTACACACTTGTCTTTGATTCTTCCTTCAAAAACCATCATTATTTGAATCAAGGGTGTGTCTGTGCAGGGTTGGAACAAAAGCCTGCACATCCAGTTGGTTTATGGCTTTGATGTACTGTTGCTAACCTGCGGTCATCTTCTGGTCAGGTTGAGAAGGAGGCACTAAAGGAGCGCATCATGACCGGGACAGTGGTCTACCCAGAGACATTCAGTGAGAACGCCAAGTCCATCTGCTCTGCGCTGCTGGAGAAACAGGTGGACAAGAGACTAGGTTTCAAGGACGGGACCTGTGACGAGATCAGGACACACCCCTTCTTCAGCACCATCCACTGGACAAGACTGGATGCAGGTACCAACTGCTATTTCTAAGTGCTAACTGAACCAAATGTTAAGTTGTGTTTGTGGGCTGGATTTGGGCCATGATAATTTTGCTGTGTCACACTCTACAGCTGCCACAAAGACAGACTCCCAATCAGAAGCACACCATCCCTCCTTCTGAGGTTCACTCAGTAAGAGTCTCTCTAACCCCCTCCCTCTCTCCTACAGGCATCCTGCCCCCCCCGTTTGTCCCTGACTCCAAGGTGGTCTACGCCAAGGACCTGGATGACGTGGGGGAGTTCTCCTCGGTGAAGGGAGTGGGGCTGGACGACCCAGACCGCGTGTTCTTTGACGAGTTCTCCTCTGGGAACATTGCCATCCCCTGGCAGGAGGAGATGATTGAGACGGGGATCTATGGTGAGCTCAATGTGTGGGGACCCGCAGGCACCATACCCAACGACCTGCGCAGAGAGTCCATCTTGGAACAGCCCAAGTCATCCACCTGCTGCTTGGCGTGATTGTCTCTTTGGAAACGGAGGACGAAGAAGGGAGCTCAGACGTTCCGGATCAGACCAACCGTAGCTCGTTGAAGTTGTGTTTAGTACACGCGGAAGTGCTGCCAACTGAATATTGTTTTGAACGCTTTATGTTTAGAGTAGAACAATGAGAGAAACTGTAAAAAATAAGAAATAAACATACACCTCAAAGGGCATTGATGGGAAAATGCGTCGCCATCGTGACAACACCTGGACCCAGACAAACACTCAACACAGTCCAGAACAGCAAATCAGGTTCTACACAATAACGTTGCCATGGAGATGGAACTCCTGAGTGGCATGGCATTCTGACTGTTCATTGGTTGAGATTGAGAGAGTGTTCCGCTGCTCTTAGAGTGAAACTGTTAGATGGACTTTGGACCTTTGTACTTCAGTTGCGCCCAGCAATAGATATTCTGTATTCTCAAAGCATACTGACAGATCATTTAGCAGCATCAAGATATAAGTGTGTGTGAGTGAGCGAAAACGAGATGTTCTGATTCTGCTCACTACAACACTAGTGAAATGTGCTAAGAAACATGAAATCTTGCAGTTCTCTAAATATGTCGATATACACTGAATCTACCAAACATCAGGAACACCTTCCCAATATTGAGTCCCCCCCCCCTGCCCTCAGAACAGCCCCAATTGATCGGGCATGAACTCTACAAGGTGTCACAGGGATCCACAGGGATGCTGACCCATGTTGACTCCAATGCTTCACACATTTGTGTCCAGTAGGCTGGATGTCCTTTGGGTAGGGAACCATTCTTATTACATACGGGAAAATGTTGAGCGTGAAAAACCCAGCAGCGTTGCAGTTCTTGACACCAACTGGTGCGCCTGGCACCTACTACCATACCCTGTTCAAAGGCACTTAAATTTTTTGTCTTGCCCATTCACTCTCTGAAAGGCACACATACACAATCCTTGTCTCAGTTGTCTCTAGGCTTAAAAATCATTCTTTAACCTGTCTCCTCCCCTTCATCTACACTGATTTGAAGTGGATTTAACAAGTGACATCGATAAGGGATTATAACTTTGGAAAGAGCACTTGTTAATGATTTGTGTACTCAGTGTAAGAGCTTACCTTCTTGAACTAGTCTGTTTTCATGCATAGTGGAAAAGGGTTTGTTTACCATTGTCATAAATGCAGGTGATACTGTCTCTAGTAGATGTCTATGTATATATAGTAACTTTCAGAATATCTGTGTTGATGCCAATGCAGACTATGCGTAAGTAGCGAGAAATTAACACATTTTTCACACTGTAGTGCAAAGCAAATTTATTTACAAAACATTTGTCAATGTATCAAATGTATGAAAAAACATTGGTAGATAAAATTGCATTTTGAAAAGTCACATGGTTTAGATTCATTTTGGTTTCTGGGTTTTTTGCAGTACACGGGTTGTAAATATAATGTAGCTCACAGCAATGTCCTTGAAACCCAGAATCTGCTTTTGTTATCAGTCTAATAAGAATGTACCCACACAATGGGCTCCAGGCAGTCTGTAGTGAGCTCCTGTTTCATCCATCCACAGTGGAGAACAATCTCTCTTATTTCGCTTTCTCAACACTTTTCCTCTGAGTCTCCTCTACTCCCTGGTATCTCCATTCTATCCCCTCTCCTCTCTTCACTCTCGTGCCGTGGCCTTGAAGATCATCACGTCCCCCTCCTTTTGCTCTGTCATCAGTGTTGTATCAAAACAACTCTTAAATCTCTCTGTGAACTTCAGGTCTGACTGGAACCTCACCTTATTGGCCCACATCAGCGTGGTGCCACTTCCTGGTTTGCAGAAGTGGTGCATGGTCGCCAGCAGCTCCTCCAGGTAGTTGTGGTGATACACTACATCGGCTGCCAGCACATAGTCATAGTGACAGGAAGTGCTGGGGAAGTCTTTCTCAAGGTCGTGACCCCAGGTGAGGGCAGTCACCTGGGGCGTGTAGCGACAGCGGCCCTTGGAGTTCCAAGAGAGGTTAAAGGTCAGGTTGGGAAGGATTTCGGGTAGGTCGGTGGCCGTTACCCAGGCACCTGTAAAACAGGACACAAGGGGAACAGTCAGGGAAATGGAATCAGTCTGTCAAACCATATCACCAACTGACAGACTCATCTAGTAGTCTGGCCAATGGCCATTATACAGTTAGCCAGACTGAAAAAGAGACAGATGGACAGACTCACCCAGTAGACTAGCCACAATAGACAGTAAGCCTGTCCCTGCTCCAATCTCCAGTACAGCTTTATCCAGGAGATTCACCTGCTGCCGGTTATTCTCCAGGAACTGACTTAGAGCCACCGCCTACCCATACACACGCACAAACACATCATCACCAGCAGCGACCGCATTATTATCATCACTGCGATCAACATCTACACACAATGATAGATAGAGCAACCCAGATCAGTCATAATGAATTAAAGTCCCAGTGCAGTCAAAATTCTGTTTTCGCTGTGTTTTATATCATATCACACAACAGCTGATGAAACTAACACTAAATGTGTGCTGATTGAAAATACAATCTACGCGGGAGTTTCTGCTTTCCATGGTGACATCACCATGCAGTAAATTGGTTAATAGACCAACAGTGTGCCAAACCTCTCTGCCAATAACAGCTTCCACTCCACACGAAGACCACTCCCAGACATTCCTAGCTAAATTGTTGCTTGAGAAATATACTGAACAAATACATAAACGCAAGTGTCAAAGATTTTACTCAGTTACAGTTCATATAAGGCAGGTATTCCCAAACTGGGCTACGTACGCGCAATGCCATCATGGTTACGCCAAATAAAAAGATGAAAAACAAAAAGTTCACATTTTCAAACAGCACATTTTATATTTTCCAATGGGGCTATACGTTTGGGTGAGCATTTTTTCTCACCTGAGTAGCCTTGTTTCACTGCCAAAAATAAAAATCAACCCTCTAGTGTTCAGCGAAATTTTTATTTTATTTTTTATTTCACCTTTATTTAACCAGGTAGGCCAGTTGAGAACAAGTTTACAACTGCGACCTGGCCAAGATAAAGCAAAGCAGTGCGACAAAAACACAGTTACACATGGGATAAACAAACATCCAGTCAATAACACAATAGAAAACTCTATATACAGTGTGTGCAAATGTGGTAAGAAATAACAACATAATGTCAAATACAGGTAGCCTAGTCAAATAATTAACATCCAACCACATTAACTGTTACTCTCTTGCAGGAAACCTTCACTCTTGCGCAGACATTTAGAAACATGACAATTTGAAAGATAAGCCACAGGAGTTTTTTTGAGTGAGAATAAAGGTGACTTTTGAGTAGTAAGACATGTATAAAAGCAACAGATACCATTAATAAGAAGGGGCTAGAAGCGTCTTATATGGTGAGCTACCGAGTGGCTAGGACAGGCAAGCCCCATACTATTGTGGAAGACTTCATTCTTCCTGCTGCCCCGGATATTGCTGGGACAGTGCTGGAGGAAAAGGCCAAAAAAACTATACAGACAATGTCTTCATCAAACAACACTGTTTCATGATGCATCAGTGACATGGCAGGAGATGTTTTAAAACAATTACTGCTTCGCATACAAGCTAGTGAATTATATGTGTTACAGCTGGATGAGTCAACAGATGTGGCAGGCCTGGCACTGCTCCTGGTATGTCTGTTACGTTTATGGGGGTCAATTAAGGAAGACATCCCCTTCTACAAACCATTGGAAACCAGGACAACATGAGAGAATATTTGAAACTACTGGACATCTTTGTGACATCAAATGGACTTCGGTAGTCAAGATGTGTTGGTATCTGTACTGATGGCGCAAAAGCCATGACAGGGAGACATAGTGGAGTGGTAACACGTGTGCAAACAGTTGCCCTCGACGCCACTTGGGTACACTGCAGCATCCACCGAGAGGCTCTTGCTGCCAAGGGAATGCCTGACAGCTTGAAATGTGTTTTGGACACTACAGTGAAAATGGTTAATGTTGTTAAAGCAAGGTCTCTGAACTCATGTGTATTTTCTGCATTATGCAATGATATTGGCAGCGACCATGTAACGCTTTTATCAAGGGGCAAAGTATTGACACTTTTTTTTTAAATTGAGAGACAGGCTTAAAGTTTTCTTTACTGACCATAATTTTCACTTGTCTGACATCTTGAATGATGATGAGTTTCTCACATGACTGGCCAATCTGGGTGATGTTTTTTCTCACCTGAATGATCTGAATGTAGGATTACAGAGACTCTCCGCAACTATATTCAATGTGCGGGACAAAATTGAGGCTATGATTATTAACAAGGACAACACAAAGGTGTTTCCATCAATGTATGATTGTTTGTGTGCAAGTGAACTCAAGCTTACGGACAATGTCAAATGTGATATAGTGAAGCACCTCAGTGAGCTGGGTGCGCAATTACGCAGGTACTTTCCAGAAACGGACGACACAAACAACTGGATTCGTTATCCCGTTCATGCCCTGCCTACAGTCCACTTACCGATATCTGAACAAGAGAGCCTCATCGAAGTTGCAACAAGCAGTTCTGTGAAAATTTAATTGAATCAGAAGCCACTGTCAGATTTCTGGATAGAGCTGTGCTCAATTTCAACATTTGAGAGTGCGCTGACCCTGGTGCTAGAGGTGGTACGCAGCTAGAGGTTGAATGTTTGAAGGGGTATGGGACTATAAAAAATGTAGGCCCTAAGCTATGGATTTGACATGACTGGGCAGGGGCACAGCCATGGGTGGGTCTGGGAGGGCATAGGCCAACCCCACCCACTTGGGAGCTAGGCTGACCCACGGGGAGCCAGGCCCAGCCAATCAGAATGAGTTTTCCCCCACAAAAGGGTTTTATTACAGACAGAAATACTTCTTAGCACCCCCTGCTGCATTGCCTAAGTTCAATCATCATGTTACTGAGTGTCTTTTGAACTCACCCCTGGCCAGACAAGGGCGCCATAGGAGTCCAGAGACTCTCTAATGCAGATTTCATGACCAGCGATAAGGAAAAACTCCTTCCCCAGGGTGTAGGAAACACTGGACTCCCTGGCCATCTGCTTACAGTCAGACACCACTGTAGAGGACAGGACCACAACATAACCAGGTACACTACACACCACACTGGACGGCCAACTGTTAATAACCAGTACTACACACGGTCACAACATAACTAAGACTGACTGTTACACACAACAGCATCAGAACCACAACACAACCACACTGGACTGCTGATATAATTGACCGTGACCACTAGAACACATTCACCATTCCTTACTGTTAGGGTTAGGAAACCACTGCTTGCGTTCATCTTGTGTTCCATTTTCCATCACCTGTGGTCTCTCGTCTTCTTCCTTGTTCTCACCTGGCTCTCCGTCTGTCCTCTCCTTCTTGGGATCCTCTTGGTCTGGCTGTTTGACTGTAGAGGGGATCTCCATCGCCACAGAACACTGTCGACATTAGACAAAACTTTAGTTGACCTTGCGTGTGCGTCCATCCTTACTTGTGTGTGTAAATACTGTATTGGTTAGGCTACATGTTACATGTGTGTAAATACTGTATTGGTTAGGCTGCATGTTACATGTGTGTAAATACTGTATTGGTTAGGCTACATGTTACATGTGTGTAAATACTGTATTGGTTAGGCTACATGTTACATGTGTGTAAATACTGTATTGGTTAGGCTACATGTTACATGTGTGTAAATACTGTATTGGTTAGGCTACATGTTACATGTGTGTAAATACTGTATTGGTTAGGCTACATGTTACATGTGTGTAAATACTGTATTGGTTAGGCTACATGTTACATGTGTGTAAATACTGTATTGGTTAGGCTACATGTTACATGTGTGTAAATACTGTATTGGTTAGGCTACATGTTACATGTGTGTAAATACTGTATTGGTTAGGCTACATGTTACATGTGTGTAAATCCAGCTTAGGAAGCTTGGACTGGGCTATGATGAACTGGGCTCTTTTCCCTTATCTCCCCTGGGTCTGGTTGTCTGGGTTCGGGCCCAGAGAAATACTTATTTATAACCAACCATCAGCAGACCACTCGGACTCTGGAGGGAAATACCTGCCATAGCTTAGGACCCACACCACTGAATTTCCTAGGTTCCATGCACTTAGTTTCTCTTCTCCACACACAATCACCAGACATCACATCAAACATTGTTAGCTAAGATGGTGTTAGTATTAGAAATGGAGCAGCATTAGTACCAAGGTTTTTACAGACTCAAATTCTGCATTTCCATACAGGATTTACCCCAGTGTTTTACCCCAAAGGCTAGGACTTTTCTGTTTCCATCTACGCTGGCCGGCACCCGTGTCTCACTGGGCCATGGCTCCGGCAGACCAGCTCTCACTTGGGAGAAAGCCAGGCCACTGGTACTTTTCAGCTTGCATTTACATAACACTTGTTAACCATAAACTTCAAGACCTTCTCACAAAGCAACTGTTCTGATTATGCAGAAGTTGTTGATTCTGCTCTTCACAAGTCCTCACTGTCAGCCCTAGCTATGGAAACACAACACAAGGGTGTGTCTACACTAGTGTAACACTGGTGCTACAGTAAAAAAACAGCAGAAGACACTGATGCAAACACATGAATAGACACATATTGATGTTCACGGGGGCTTGCAGACTCATGCTCCAGAGAGATTAATCAAGTTCCATGGAATTGAACAGAATAAACAGGAGGATGTTGTGTGATACAGACCTGTATGAGGTGGTTGTCTCTGTCTCTCTCTGTATTTGTGACTGTCCTACTGCATCCTGTTTATACCTGGGCAGCATCCCTTCAAACACGCCCCCAAAATCACTGAGCTATAATAGAGAGAGAGAGAGAGAGGCAGAAAGACAGACAGACTAAGCTAGTATGATAGTGATAGGCCGACAGACAGAGTGAGAGCAAATGAAATACTGCCTAAAGTGAAACTCCCTATTTGATCCCACTCTCATGGAGCCAAGTAAAGTCCACATTTTCAGAGACGTGTGTGTTAGACTGAGGCTTCTGCGTGATGTGACACATCTGCCATAGTGCTCAGCAATAGCGGCTCTGAGTCAGAGCCCTTCACTGGGGAGACATGGGTCAAACAGAGCAGTATCATCGCGCCCACCCTGTTTGCTGTCTTCATTGCTGCCATCTTCCACCACATTGGCCAAGACCTGTCACAGGGAATTAAAATCATGTACCGAACAAATGGCAGGCTGTACAACCTCAACAGGTTCAAGGTCAAAAAACAACGTCTTCACCATCACCATTATGGTGCTTCGGTGTCCTGACAACAATGCCTTTGCAGCACACTCCGAAGCAGACCTCCAGTGTGTCCTGGATGCCTTTGCAGTACACTCCGAAGCAGACCTCTAGTGTGTCCTGGATGCCTTTGCAGCACACTCCGAAGCAGACCTCCAGTGTGTCCTGGATGCCTTTGCAGCACACTCCGAAGCAGACCTCCAGTGTGTCCTGGATGCCTTTGCAGCACACTCCGAAGCAGACCTCCAGTGTGTCCTGGATGCCTTTGCCAAGGCCTACAGGCTCCTGGGTCTAGCCCTGAATTTAAAGGAGACTCAAATCCTTCAACAAGCCCCCTACTCCGCCCACAATACAGGTTGACAATAACACCCTTGAAAATGTGGAACACTTCCCATACCTCGGCAGCCTTCTCGCCTCCAAAACCTACAATGACCCTACAGTGAAATACACCTACTGTATTCGGTGCATGTGACAAATACAATTTGATTTCATTTGATTTTTGATTTGACTGAGTGACAGCCAACTTGGCTGCCCCCTGCAGTTGAGGACAGACACACAAACATCCATCTTCGCGCTGCTCCTAATCTGCTGTTTTTTTTGCAGTGACAATGTGCAGGGAGTTATTTGACAACATCTATTTAGGTACAGGTATATTAAAACACTTCTGTTTTTTTTCCCCAACAAGAGTATCATCGAATCCGACTATCAACTGTAAATTTACACATACGAACACGTGTATGGCCATGTGGGCACACATCATAATTTACATGCTTGCACACTTACTTAAGGCACTATTTAAAATGTATAGCACACGACTACCATGTAGTCTTATAGTCTCCACTGGCACAGCCAGAAGAGGACTGGCCAAGCCTCAGAGCCTGGTTCCTCTCTAGGGCCAGGAAACGAAAGGTCGCTGGTTCGATTCCCTGATGAAAGGTACAAAATAATCTGTGATGTGCCCTCTACACCCGGCTTCTTCACCCGTGGGATCATCTGGGACCAGCCACCTGGACAGTTGATGAAACTGTGGGTTTGCACAACCGAAGAATTCCGACACAAACTATCAAAAATAGTCTCAGGGAAGCATATCTGTGTGCTTGTCGTTCTCACCAGGGTCTTGACCTGACTGCAGTTCGGTGGGAAAAGGCTCACCTTTGATGGCCACTGGCATGCTGGAGAAGTGTGATCATCACAAACTAAATGTGAAAGGCTTACTTACAAGCCCTTAACCAACAATGCGGTCTTAAGAAAATATAGCTAAGAAAATATTTACTAACTAAATTAAAGTAATAAAATAACAATAACGAGGCTATATACAGTTGAAGTCAGAAGTTTACATACAACTTAGCCAAGTACATTTAAACTCAGTTTTTCACAATTCCTGACATTTAATCCGAGTAAAAATTCCCTGTCTTAGGTCAGTTAGGATCACCACTTTATTTTAAGAATGTGAAATGTCAGAATAATAGTAGAGAGAATGATTTCTTTCCGCTTTTATTTCTTTCATCACATTCCCAGTGGGTCAGAAGTTTACATACACTCAATTAGTGTTTGGTAGCATTGTCTTTGAATTGTTTAACTTGGGTCAAATGTTTCAGGTAGCCTTCCACAAGCTTCCCAAAATAGGTTGGGTGAATTTTGGCCCGTTCCTCCTGACAGAGCTGGTGTAACTGAGTCAGGTTTGTAGGCCTCCTTAATCGCACATGCTTTTTCAGTTCAGACCCATTTGTGACCAAGCTTTAACTTCCTGACTGATGTCTTGAGATGTTGCTTCAATATATCCACATAATTGTCTTTCCTCATGATCCTCACCAGTCCCTCCTGCAGCAAAGCACCTCCCCAACATGATGCTGCCACCCCCGTGCTTCACGGTAGGATTGGTGTTCTTCAGCTTACAAGCCTCCTCCTTTTTCCTCCAAACATAACGATGGTCATTATGGCCAAATAGTTATATTTTTGTTTCATCAGACCAGAGGACATTACTCCAAAAAGTATGATCTTTGTCCACATGTGCAGTTACAAACCGTAGTCTTGCTTTTTTATGGCGGTTTTGGAGCAGTTGCTTCTTCCTTGCTGAGCGGCCTTTTAGGTTATGTCGATATAGGACTCGTTTTACTGTGGATATAGATACTTTTGTACCTGTTTCCTCAGGCTTCTTCACAAGGTCCTTTGCTGTTGTTCTGGGATTGATTTGCACTTTTCGCGCCAAAGTACGTTCATCTCTAGGAGACAGAACACGTCTCCTTCCTCAGCGGTATGATGGTTGCGTGGTCCCATGGTGTTTATACTTGCGTACTATTGTTTGTTCAGATGAACGTGGTACCTTCAGGCATTTGGAAATTGCTCCCAAGGATGAACCAGACTTGTGGAGGTCTCCAATTTGTTTTCTGAGGTCTTGGCTGATTTCTGTTGATTTTCCCATGATGTCAAGCAAGGAGACACTGAGTTTGAAGGTAGGCCTTGAAATACATCCACAGGTACACCTCCAATTGACTCAAATGATGTCAATTAGCCTATCAGAAGCTTCTAAAGCCATTAACTAATTTTCTGGAATTTTCCAAGCTGTTTTTAAAGGCACAGTCAACTTAGTGTATGTAAACTGCTGACCCACTGGAATTGTGATACAGTGAATTATAAGTGAAATAATCTGTCTGTAAACAATTGTTGGAAAAATGACTTGTGTCATGTACAAAGTAGATGTCCTAACCGACCCAGTGATGTTCTGGGCCGCACGCACAACCCTTTGTAGCGCCTTACGGTCAGATGCCGAGTATTTGCCGTACCAGGCGGTGATGCAACCGGTCAGGATGCTCTCAATGGTGCAGCTGCAAAACATTTTGAAGATCTGGGGACCCATGCCAAATCTTTTCAGTCTCCTGAGGGGGAAAAAGTGTTGTCGTGCCCTCTTCATGACTGTCTTGGTGTGTTTGGACCATGATAGTTTGTTGGTGATGTGGACACCAAGGAACTTGAAGATCTTGACCCGCTCCACTACAGCCCCGTCAATGGGGGCCTGTTCGGCCCGCCTTTTCCTGTAGTCCACGATCAGCTCCTTTGTCTTGCTCACATTTAGGGAGAGGATGTTGTCGTGGCACCACACTGCCAGGTATCTGACCTCCCCCCTATAGGCCTACCATTGTTGTGTCGTCAGCAAACTGAATGATGGGGTTGGAGTCGTGTTTGACCAAGTAGTTATGGGTGAACAGGGAGTACAGGAGGGGACTAAGCACGCACCCCTGAGGGGCCCCAGTGGTGAGGATCAGGGTGGCAGACGTGTTGTTGCCTAGCCTTACACCTGGCGGCGGCCCGTCAGGAAGTCCAGGATCTAGTTGCAGAGGGAGGTGTTTAGTCCCAGGGTCCTTAGCTTAGTGATGAGCTTCGTGGACACTATGGTGTTGAACTCTGAGCTGTAGTCAATGAACAGCATTCTCACATAGGTGTTCCTTTAATCCATGTCTGCAAACTACAAAATAACTGTCATCAAGTGGTGAAAGGCTTCAACAGTATAATACAATCAAATCAAATTTTATTTGTCACATACACATGGTTAGCAGATGTTAATGCGAGTGTAGCGAAATGCTTGTGCTTCTAGTTCCGACAATGCAGTGATAACCAACAAGTAATCTCACCTAACAATTCCACAACTACTACCTTATACACACAAGTGTAAAGGGATAAAGAATATGTACATAAAGATATATGAATTATTGATGGTACAGAACGGCATAGGCAAGATGCAGTAGATGGTATCGAGTACAGTATATACATATGAGATGAGAAATGTAGGGTATATAAACATTAAGTGGCATAGTTTAAAGTGGCTAGTGATACATGTATTACATAAAGATGGCAAGATGCAGTAGATGATATAGAGTACAGTATATACATATGAGATGAGAAATGTAGGGTATATAAACATTATGTGGCATAGTTTAAAGTGGCTAGTGATACATGTATTACATAAAGATGGCAAGATTCAGTAGATGATATAGAATACAGTATTTACATACACATATGAGATGAGTAATGTAGGGTATGTAAACATTATATTAAGTGGCATTGTTTAAAGTGGCTAGTGATACATTTTTACAATCAATTCCCATCCATTTCCATTATTAAAGTGGCTGGAGTTGAGTCAATATGTTGGCAGCAGCCACTCAATGTTAGTGGTGGCTGTTTAACAGTCTGATGGCCTTGAGATAGAAGCTGTTTTTCAGTCTCTCGGTCCCTGCTTTGATGCACCTGTACTGACCTCGCCTTCTGGATGACAGCGGGGTGAACAGGCAGTGGCTCGGGTGGTTGTTGTCCTTGATGATCTTTATGGCCTTCCTGTGACATCGGGTGGTGTAGGTGTCCTGGTGGGCAGGTAGTTTGCCCCCTGTGATGCGTTGTGCAGACCTCACTACCCTCTGGAGAGCCTTACGGTTGTGGGCAGAGCAGTTACAGCCCGACAGGATGCTCTCGATCGTGCATCTGTAGAAGTTTGTGAGTGCTTTTGGTGACACGCCGAATTTCTTCAGCCTTCTGAGGTTGAAGAGGTGCTGCTGCGCCTTCTTCACAACGCTGTGTGTGTGGGTGGACCAATTCTGTTTGTCCGTGATGTGTACGCCGAGGAACTTAAAACTTACGACCCTCTCCACTACTGTCCCGTCGATGTGGATAGGGGGGTGCTCCCTCTGCTGTTTCCTGAAGTCCACAATCATCTCCTTTGTTTTGTTGACGTTGAGTGTGAGGTTATTTTCCTGACACCACACTCCGAGGGACCTCACCTCCTCCCTGTAGGCCGTCTCGTCGTTGTTGGTAATCAAGCCTACCACTGTAGTGTCGTCCGCAAACTTGATGATTGTGTTGGAGGCGTGCATGGCCACGCAGTCGTGGGTGAATAGGGAGTACAGGAGAGGGCTCAGAACGCACCCTTGTGGGGCCCCAGTGTTGAGGATCAGCGGGGTGGAGATGTTGTTACCTACCCTCACCACCTGGGGGCGGCCCGTCAGGAAGTCCAGTACCCAGTTGCACAGGGCGGGGTCGAGACCAAGGGTCTCGAGCTTGATGATGAGTTTGGAGGGTACTATGGTGTTATAGTAATCTTCAGAGGACAACACTCTCTGTTTAGTGACTGTGACTAACACAGCTTGAATGTGTTGAATCTCCAGATATGATTGGATAAGGTTGTCATATTCATATAATGCGTTGTGAAGCTGGTCTAGAGTTCAACACCACGAGAGTTGTGTTGATGGGAGTTGCATTGTGGGGGCTGTTCAAAGTGGCCCGGTTCTCTAGAAATGAACATTGAACCTGTTTCGGATCATCCAAACAGGCATCCCTTTAAGGTTGCCTTTCTCAACCACTGGGAGGGAGATAGGGAGAATTTGTGTAATGACGTGTGTGTTATGCCTCTGTTTGTGGTAAATATTGATGAAAATAGAAAGATTAGACAGGGTTGATTGTCACCTGAGAGCTGATAATCCTGCCTCTGTCTCAGTAGCCCATAAATAGCCTCTGTAATCACACTCATACACAGCTATGTGAGTCCCAACATGCTTCATACTGTGTGTGTGTGACAAAGACTGCTAAGCTCCTGGGGGATGGGTGTGGATGGGCGTACTGTTGTTCTGTCTATTCTCTCAACTGCTCATACAAACTGGCACATATTCGCAAACAGATGCATACACACTGTCATCTCTGTGGGCAACGAGAGTCTGAGAGTTGTAATATAAGAGCTGGATGTGAGCAGCCCTGGTCGTCATGGGAGACTGTTGGCTCGGGAACTAATGCTTGCTTGGACAGAGTGGCTCTTCCCTGATCCTACAGATGACATGCAGAAAACACTGGAACGTTTGGAATTGTGAGGCAGATGAAGAGAGAAAAGCCATGTGTGGGTTGTATATGGGCCATGTAGCTAGTGGGTCGTTCCACAAAATGAGTGCCTTTTGTGTCCCTTTGACATTGAAAATAGAAATTGTGCACAAATATAGAATTTTAAAAGCCTGTTTTATTAAGGGCCTGTTATATGAAGTGCCCTTTAATATAGACTGCATGGAACATTTTAGAATTAGAATAGATTGTTAATACGAATGAAGACTTTCTGATGTGTCCAAATGAAGCACTTTGTCATGTCTCTCTGTGACTTCTAGGAAGATTTTAACTGAATTAATCCCAACATTTCTCCAAGATTTCACCGTCATTGTATTTTGTTGATTTGACAGAGTCAATATCTGAAGATGATTATTTATTAGTGATTCATCATTTTAAGGTCAACCTGTTACGTGAACTGAACTTTCATTTTAATATGGTGAAATTCTTCTTATTCTTTTTTGATTTTTTTTTTTTTTACATCAATTAGTCAAATGATAGTGTAAAATCAGGTGAGTTGGTTACGTTTACATTTTGGTCATTTAGCAGACGCTCTTAGGGATCCCCCTCCCCAATGTTTTTCATATCACCCTCTCCTGGTTCTGGAAAACAATTGCACACCCTCCCCCCTCATAGAATTAACTCCAAATAATGTTTACGACCACAAATAAAAATAATTGTCAGGTCCCTGTGTTAATAAACGTGGATATCGACTTTGCCACTTCAGCGTGCTTTTGTGGCACAGCTGATGCTACGCAGGGCTATGGGCGAGAAGGTTGAGGTTTCGCTAACCACCACCGACAGCTAACTCTCCCTGCCTGTTTCATTACACTACGATCAGAGCCGGCTGCAGACAATGATCAGCTAGGTGGAAATTACATTTTCAACATTTTTATGCTATATTTATAATTGATATTATCCAGGCTGTATATCACAACCGGCTGTGATTGGGAGTCCCATAGGGCGGTGCACAATTGCCCCAGTGTCGTCTGGGTCTGGCCAATAAGCAAAGCATACCGACTGCGGACGCTTCAACTTCGTTGTTTGAGTTTTCAGCACCATAATCTGCACAGTTTGGATGCTGGAATTATATTTTGGATAACATGCGCAGCTACAGTGGCAGATTTAGGCGTAGGCAACATGTGCAGCTGCCCAGGGCAGCATGGGGCACCAGCACAAATTAAACAAAAAACACACAAACTAAATTGCACAACTAATTGCATTAATCAAATCAAATCAAATGTATTTATAAAGCCCTTTGTACATCAGCTGATATCTCAAAGTGCTGTACAGAAACCCAGCCTAAAACCCCAAACAGCAAGCAATGCAGGTGTAGAAGCACAGTGGCTAGGAAAAACTCCCTAGAAAGGCCAAAACCTAGGAAGAAACCTAGAGAGGAACCAGGCTATGTGGGGTGGCCAGTCCTCTTCTGGCTGTGCAGGGTGGAGATTATAACAGAACATGGCCAAGATGTTCAAATGTTCATAAATGACCAGCATGGTCGAATAATAATAAGGCAGAACAGTTGAAACTGGAGCAGCAGCACGGCCAGGTGGACTGGGGACAGCAAGGAGTCATCATGTCAGGTAGTCCTGAGGCATGGTCCTCGGGCTCAGGTCCTCCGAGAGAGAGAAAGAGAGAATTAGAGAGAGCTTACTTAAATTCACACAGGACACCGAATAAGACAGGAGAAGTACTCCAGGTATAACAAACTGACCCTAGCCCCCAACTACTGGAGGATGAGACAGGAGGGGTCAGGAGACACTGTGGCCCCATCCGATGATACCCCCAGACAGGGCCAAACAGGAAGGATATAACCCCACCCACTTTGCCAAAGCACAGCCCCCATACCACTAGAGGGATATCTTCAACCACCAACTTACCATCCTGAGACAAGGCTGAGTATAGCCCACAAAGATCTCCGCCATGGCACAACCCAAGGGGGGGGCGCCAACCCAGACAGGATGACCACATCAGTGAATCAACCCACTCAGGTGACGCACCCCCTCCAGGGACGGTATGAGAGAGCCCCAGTAAGCCAGTCACTCAGCCCCTGTAATAGGGTTAGAGGCAGAGAATCCCAGTGGAAAGAGGGGAACCGGCCAGGCAGAGACAGCAAGGGCAGTTCGTTGCTCCAGAGCCTTTCCGTTCACCTTCCCACTCCTGGGCTAGACTACACTCAATCATATGACCCACTGAAGAGATGAGTCTTCAGTAAGGACTTAAAGGTTGAGACCTTACTGATTGCATTAGTACTGTACAAAGTTAGAGGTGCACTATTTGATGGAATCCCCCACTCCCCCTACCTCGGGCTTCCAGTGGTGAGACCTAGTGAGACTGTTACCATTTGGTACACACAGTTGAAGTCAGAAGTTTACATACACCTTTACATTTAAACTCATTGTTTTTTATGTTTTTTCACAATTCCTGACATTTAATCCTTGTACAAATTCCCTGTTTTAGGTCAGTTAGGATCACCACTTTATTTTAAGAATGTGAAACGTCAGAATAATAGTAGAGAGAATTATTTATTTCAGCTTTTATTTCTTTCATCACATTCCCAGTGGGTCAGAAGTGTACATACACTCAATTAGTGTTTGGTAGCATTGTCTTTGAATTGTTTAACTTGGGTCAAATGTTTCAGGTAGCCTTCCACAAGCTTCCCACAATAAGTTGGGTGAATTTTAGCCCATTCCTCCTGGCAGAGATGGCGTAACTGAGTCTGGCTTGTAACCCTCCTTGCTCGCACACACTTTTAAAGTTCTGTCCACAAATGTTCTATAGGATTGAGGTCAGGGCTTTGTGATGGCCACTCCGATACATTGACTTTGTTGTCCTTATGCCATTTTGCCACAACTTTGGAAGTATGCTTGGGGTCATTGTCCATTTGGAAGACCCATTTGCAACCAAGCTTTGACTGATACCGACTGACACAATTGCCATTCCTTGATGCCATCTATTGTGTGAAGTGCACCAGTCCCTCCTGCAGCAAAGCACCTCCTCAACATGATGATGCCACCCTCGTGCTTCACGGTTGGGATCGTGTTGTTTGGCTTGCAATGTCACAAATGGCGACATTTGCGCTATCGGTTTTCTATCGCTCATTTGTACGTCACTTCAATGATATCATTTCACCGTGTGCGACTGTGGGAGAATTAACTTTGTTGGAGTGGGCGCCCTGATTCTAGTTTGTGAGCTAGGCAGGCTACTGCCTGGGAATGTCTCCTGCTCAGAAGTAGGAGAGGGGGCGGGTTGTAGGTTGGCCTCAGGTCTCACCACTGGAAGCCCGAGGTAGGGGGAGCAGGGGAATCTATCAAATAGTGCACCTCTAACTTTGTACAGTACTAATGCAATTACTAATGCAATTAGTTGTGTAATTTAGTGTGTGTGTTTCTTGTTTGAAATGCAATAATCAGGTTATCTCCTTTATAAGTCTGTTATTCTATTTGTGTCATAGGATTTGTGCAATTTAGTTTTATTTGTGTGTTTTTTGTTAGCAAAGGTGTAATAATTTGATTATCTTTTTTAATTCTATTTATATCCTACAATTTGTTTCTATTTTCTATTTATTTTTATTTTTAGTTCACCTTTATTTAACCAGGTAGGCTAGTTGAGAACATTTATCTCATTTAGTTCTCAGTTCTCATTTACAATTGCGACCTGGCCAAGATAAAGCAAAGCAGTGCGACACAAACAACAGAGTTACACATGGAGTAAACAAACATACATTCAATAACACAATAGAAAAGTCTATGTACAGTGTGTACAAATGAGGTAAGATAAGGGAGGTAAGGCAATACATCGGCCATAGTGGTAAAATAATCACAATTTAGCAATTTAAACACTGGAGTGGTAGATGTGCAGAAGATGAATGTGCAAGTAGAGATACTGGTGTACAAAGGAGAAGAAAAAATAGCAGTTTGGGGATGAGGTAGTTGTATGGGCTAATTACAGATGGCTATGTACAGGTGCAGTGATCTGTGAGCTGCTCTGACAGCTGGTGCTTAAAGTTGTCTTTGTTACTTGTTTTTGGATATTTATTTATATAGTTTTAAATGTTATGATTATTTATTTGTGTTGTTCCAAATGTCTGAATAAAAATTACAGTTAGTGCAGAATGGTGCTTTTTTTGAAGGGGGTGTTTGCCCCGAGAGCTAGAACCGCCACTGCCAGCGCAGGTAGCCTACAGGAGACTTTTGAAGTAGCGTAATTAGATTAAAACATTGTGACCTGTTGTTTTTATGCCACACATAAAAAGTAGTAGATTTTAAAAGATCAATTACAAAAATGTTGGCTATATTGATCAAGGTGCGCGAGGAATAGCCACTCGGATTGGAGAGGAGTGAGAGTGCTGTTTAAGCTTTCCTGAATAACTGGGTCTGCTGGGAGCATGTGGCCAGATTATTATAGGATGAGTTGGGAGAATTATGATCCACAACAGACAGCGCATCGAAAGTAGACCCACATCTGATCCAAATGGAATGAAATATTCAAATCACAGGGCTCTTTTTGCTCTGTTATTCAAATGACATTTTCACTGCAGTTTACAACCTAGAGGATACTTTTTTTACTCACTTGAAAACAATAATGCAATTATTAATTGTATTGTGGTGTTGTAGGCTAGCCTAGGAAGGATAATTGTATTGTGGTGTTGTAGGCTAGCCTAGGAAGGATAATTGTATTGTGGTGTTGTAGGCTAGCCTAGGAAGGATAATTGTATTGTGGTGTTGTAGGCTAGCCTAGGAAGGATAATTGTATTGTGGTGTTGTAGGCTAGCCTAGGAAGGATAATTGTATTGTGGTGTTGTAGGCTAGCCTAGGAAGGATAATTGTATTGTAGGGTGTTGTAGGCTAGCCTAGGAAGGATAATTGTTGTAGGATAGCCTAGGAATTATTGTGGTGTTGTAGGCTAGCCTAGGAAGGATAATTGTAGTGTTGTGTTGTAGGCTAGCCTAGGAAGGATAATTGTAGTGTTGTGTTGTAGGCTAGCCTAGGAAGGATAATTGTGTTGTGGTGTTGTAGGCTAGCCTAGGAAGGATAATTGTATTGTGGTGTTGTAGGCTAGCCTAGGAAGGATAATTGTATTGTGGTGTTGTAGGCTAGCCTAGGAAGGATAATTGTATTGTCCCTAAACAAGATCGATAAGGGAGCTTTTTGAGTTGCTTGTTTAACACACAATGACGCACCTGGCCTCTGCTTATATTGGAAATTGGGGCTTTGAATGATTGCATGTGTGGTGTCATTGCTAGTTAGCATATTGCAGATCTGGACAAATGTTCAAACTACCACTATTGTCACTATGAATGGTGGATAGAAGGCAGCATAGACAGTTAGACTGGTACACGATACTGACCTATGGTAGAGTTACTGTGTGGAAAAACATAGTGTGCATGAGGGAAGTTTCCAAACCACCTTGATATTGGTGTGGTTAGAGCGTTGGACTAGTAACCGGAAGGTTGCAAGTTTAAATCCCCGAGCTGACAAGGTACAAATCTGTCGTTCTGCCCCTGAACAGGCAGTTAACCCACTGTTCCTAGGCTGTCAATGAAAATAAGAATTTGTTCTTAACTGACTTGCCTAGTTAAAGGTAAAATAAATTGGGAAGGAGCATGCATGTAGATGAGAAACGTTGGCTAGGATGGAAGAAATTATATAGTCAAACCTGCTGAAGAGTGAATGTAAAGCAGGGAAAAAAACACACAACCCTCCCCAAAGCAAAAAAAATATGATAGACAACCCCCTTCCCCCCTTCACCAAAGTCAATTTCGAACTGTCCCTTAACCAGAGCAAGTTAGACTGCGTTTATTCTTGGTTCTAACTTGCGTCCTTGGTCCCAATCTTGTCCACATTCTGATTGTGTCCACATTTTTAGACAGGTGTAGACAATCAAAAGACACAAAGTGATCTGATTGTGATCAGATCTTCCTGCCCACTTCCAGAGGTAGTCAGACACGTAGTGTGTCTGGATATCTTTTTTATTTTTTACATTTGATTTCACCTTTATTTAACCAGGTAGGCTAGATGAGAACAAGTTCTCATTTACAACTGCGACCTGGCCAAGATAAAGCAAAGCAGTGTGAACAGACAACAACACAGAGTTACACATGGGATAAAGAAGCGTACAGTCAATAACACAATAGAAGAAAAGAAAGTCTATACAGTGTGTGCAAATGGCGTGAGGAGGTAGGCAATGAATAGGCCATAGTATAGTAGCGAAGTAATTACAATTTAGTGGATTAACACTGGAGTGATAAGTGAGCAGATGATGTGCAAATAGAGATACTGGTGTGCAAAAGAGCAGAAAAGTAAATAAAAACAATATGGGGATGAGGTAGGTAGATTGGGTGGGCTATTTACAGATGGACTATGTACAGCTGCAGCGATCGGTTAGCTGCTCAGATAGCTGATGTTTAAAGTTAGTGAGGGAAATATAAGTCTCCAGCATCAGCAATTTTTGCATTTCGTTCCAGTCATTGGCAGCAGAGAACTGGAAGGAAAGGCGGCCAAAGAGGTGTTGGCTTTGGGGATGACCCGTGAGATATACCTGCTGGAGTGCGTGCTACATGTGGGTGTTGTTATCGTGACCAGTGAGCTGAGATAAGGCGGAGCTTTAACTTGCATAGACTAATAGATGACCTGGAGTCAGTGGGTCTGGCGACAAATATGTAGCGAGGGCCAGCCAACTAGAGCATACAGGTCGCAGTGGTGGGTGGTATAAGGGGCTTTGGTAACAAAACGGATGGCACTGTGATAGACTGCACCCAGTTTGCCGAGTAGAGTATTGGAAGCTATTTTGTAGACGACATCGCCAAAGTTGAGGATCAGTAGGATAGTCAGTTTTACTAGGCTAAGTTTGGCGGCATGAGTGAAGGAGGCTTTGTTGCGAAATAGAAAGCCGATTCTAGATTTGATTTTGGAGAGTTTACAGTCTAACCAGACACCTAGGTATTTGTAGTGTTCCGCATATTCTAGGTCAGAACCATCCAGAGTAGTGATGCTAGTCGGGCAGGCGGGTGCGGGCAGCGAACGGTTGAAGAGCATGCATTTGGTTTTACTAGCATTTAAGAGCAGTAAGGAGGCCACGGAAGGTGTGTTGTATGGCATTGAAGCTCATTTGGAGGTTAGTTAGCACAGTGTCAAAGTGTAGACAGAGCTGGAGAAAGAAACAACTTAAATCATCATTATTCCACCCTCTAAAATCATTTACAGGTGGCACCATTAACTGATTACATCAATATGTGTCTTACAATAAATAAATAAATATAATTTTTAAAGTATAGCTCTGAAATAATTTGCATAAAGTAAGGAACCAGGAAGTCTGGTCACAATGCAGACGCAGTGGACGGATAAAAGACACATTTTTATACCATTTGTAGACACATTTCTGGAAATGTGTACACAATCAGAATGTAGATAAGGTAAGGAGAATGGACCCATTTTAGCACAAGGTATAAACGGGGCCCTACATACCCTAGTAAACCGAGCTACAGAGCGTCATATACAGTACCGTCCATTCAAATATTTGAGAAGTACAAAAGTAGGTAGAACTAGTAAAAGCAATGCTCCTTTGCTGCTTTTGTGTAATTTGTGTAGAGTGTGTAGCAGCCTTTACGGTAGTGCTTAGACGGTTCTACTCTTTTTGGAAATTTTCTGGTGTTTTGTGGCGGAAAACTGAGCGGGTCGTACATAGCACATCAACCTTGTTACCCATAGATAGAAAGGCTAGAAATGTTTTAACAATTACAATGGTCTTCCTTCCATTCCCCCTATCACAAGGGGATTTATGGATGATTTAAAATGAAGTCGTCAACCCTGTCAACTGTGTTACGGTCAAACCTGTACATTTATTTGGCACATAATAGGCATCTACTATAGTATTTATTTAACCTCTTGGGATGGGAGGACATGCTTTTTATTAAGTTTAACATGTGCTCTTACGACAGAATGTTAAAATTAGGTGAAATAAAAAGTGTATTTTTCACCAACTTACACTCCTCAAAAGCAGTATAAATACTTTAAAGTACTACTTGAGTAGTTTTTTGGGGGTATCTGTACTTTCCTATCTATATTTTTGACAACTTTTACTTTTACTTCACTACATTCCTAAAGATAATTATGTACTTTTTACTCCGTACATTTTCCCTGACACACAAAAGTACTCATTACATTTTGAATACTTAGCAGGACAGGAAAATGGTCCAATTCCCGCACTTATCAAGAGAACATCCCTGATCATCCCTACTACCTCTGATCTGGCGGACTCACTAAACACACATGCTTAGTTTGTAAATTGGAGTGTGCCCCTGGTTATATGTAAATAAAAAAATCAATAAAATTGTGCGGTCTGGTTTGCTTTCATATAAGGAATTTGAAATAATTTATACATTTACTTTTGATACTTATGTACATTTTAGAAATTACATTTACTTTTGATACCTAAGTATATTTAAAACCAAATACTTTTAGACTTTTACTCAAGTAGTATTTTAATGGGTGACTTTTACTTGAGTCATTTTCTGTTATGACTTTTGGGTACTTTTTCCACCACTGCTCAAAAGCCACCTAATTGGTGGAACGACCTGATGTATGGTTCTAATGTATGGTTCTAATGTATGGGTCTAATGTATGGGGCTAATGTATGGGTCTAATGTATGGTTCTAATGTATGGGGCTAATGTATGGGGCTAATGTATGGTTCTAATGTATGGTTCTAATGTATGGTTCTAATGTATGGTTCTAATGTATGGTTCTAATGTATGGGTCTAATGTATGGGGCTAATGTATGGGTCTAATGTATGGTTCTAATGTATGGTTCTAATGTATGGGTCTAATGTAGGGTTCTAATGTATGGGTCTAATGTATGGGGCTAATGTATGGGTCTAATGTAGGGTTCTAATGTATGGGTCTAATGTATGGGTCTAATGTATGGGGCTAATGTATGGGTCTAATGTATGGTTCTAATGTATGGGGCTAATGTATGGGGCTAATGTATGGTTCTAATGTATGGTTCTAATGTATGGGTCTAATGTATGGGTTGCTAATAATGTATGGGTCTAATGTATGGGGCTAATGTATGGGGGGCTAATGTATGGTTCTAATGTATGGTTCTAATGTATGGGGCTAATGTATGGGTCTAATGTATGGGTCTAATGTATGGGTCTAATGTATGGGGCTAATGTATGGTTCTAATGTATGGTTCTAATGTATGGGGCTAATGTATGGGGCTAATGTATGGTTCTAATGTATGGTTCTAATGTATGGGGCTAATGTATGGGTCTAATGTATGGGTCTAATGTATGGGTCTAATGTAGGGTTCTAATGTATGGGTCTAATGTATGGGTCTAATGTATGGGTCTAATGTGGGCTGTATGTGAGTCATATATGGGTCTAATGTTGGCTGTATATGAGTCATAGACCCAGAGCAGTTTTCTTGCTGGGTTAACAGTGCTGAGCCAAAGCCCCCCAGATAGCTCTTTGCTATGACCCTAAAGCTTAGCTATAACTGGGTGCCATAAAAATGGAGTCATCTCAAATATGAGACCAGTGAGCAAACATGCACACACAAAGACAAGTTAGTAATACTGAAACACAGGACCAATAATGTTTCTAGCAAAAATGTCCCTTTATAGAAGTGATTACAGTCATTTATATAACTTTTACACAAACATATGAACATGGTTATATCTTCAAAATATAAAAAGTGCTTTCCTATGGCTCTAAAATAGATTGTTTATCATTGAGAAATAATATCTTACAGTGTAAATGCAGTTAAATGTTTAAGAATCTCTTTCACCACTGAAGCCAGATACTTGAATCCCCAGTGACTCAAACTGGAAACCCCCTTGAAGTGCAAGGGTCATAAAATCTGACACTGCTGTGTTCCTAGAGCTCGGGATAGAGGATGCACTAATATGTACAGCTCTAGCTCCTCCAAAATGTTCCACACTGGGGTGAAGAATGTAATCTGACTTTAGATCAGGGTGTAGGGAGGTGGAGGACAGCTCAATATAATGGCTGGAACAGAGTTAATGGAGTGGTATCAACAACATGGTTTTCATGGCTTTGGCACTATTACATTCCATCCATTATAATCCATTCCAGCCATTATAATCCATTCCAGCCATTATTGTGAGCCGTTCTCCCCTCAGCAGTCTCCACTGGTCTAGGGTCATCTTAATCCTACTGTTTCCTAGACAGGGTGAGAGCAGACAAACGCTCGCAGATCCCAGCACGGCATATCATTAAACATCCCATTTCCTGAAAAGCAGAAAACTAACATCAATAACAGCCCATATAACAGAACAACAAAGTGTTATTCAATTGTGTAATTCATCAGTCATTATATTATCCATAGCTATCCTTCCATACTCTCAATGGCAGTATGGATGTACGCTCAAGAATACATGACACGATTAGTTAGTTTTCAGTCGTACGTACCAAGTGCCAGCAGCTCCAGACAGTTCTCCACCCCTGCCGTGTAATTGGGCTCACCAGGCAGCCAATCCTGATAGTGCCAGTGGGCACCGTCCAACCAGATGAAGCGACCAGTCTGACAGAGTAAAGAGGAGAAAATGTGTAAACAAATAAACAGGATAGTGACACACACACACACACGTACACACATTCACACACTCACGTCCAGGTAGCGTAGTCCTCCAACCCAGGTGCGTGTGTATTTTCCGATCTGTTGCAGCATGAGGCCCATGACCTGTCTGTGGATGGTCTGACTGGTGATGGATGCCAGGCCACGAGGGACGTTATCCTGGCAGTAGAACTGCAGAGGAGCAGAGAAAATACGGGTTAAATGTTTACATGTTTGTTGAATTAGAGATGTGGAACGATTCACTGAGAGACAAAACAGAGAAGGAACAGAGAAGGAACAGAGAAAACATTAAAACATGAAAAAAATAAGATATTAGTTCCCACTCACCTCAGCATCTGAGGCTGTTTTTGGGCCTCTGAAGAACTGGTAGCATTTCCCCTCCAGGACCACACCACTGCAGGAGCTCCTCCCTGTGGTAGAAATTAGCATTGCAATGTCATTCCATATTGAACACGTTTGTGTAAGTGTGTGTGTGCTGAGTCACAGGAGGCAGCTGAGGGCAGGACGGCTCATAATAATGGCTGGAACGGAGCAAATGGAATGGAAAGCATGTCTTTGATGTATTTGATACCATTCCGCCCCAGTCTTTATCACGAGCCCGTCCTCCCCAAATAACGTGCCACAAACCTCCTGTGAGATGTGTGTGTGATTTTTGGAATATGTGGACCTCCCTCCATCTCACTGGTTGATGCTTATTTATAAAACCCTCTTAGGCCTCACTCCCCCCTATCTGAGATATCTACTGCAGCCCTCATCCTCCACATACAACACCCGTTCTGCCAGTCACATTCTGTTAAAGGTCCCCAAAGCACACACATCCCTGGGTCGCTCCTCTTTTCAGTTCGCTGCAGCTAGCGACTGGAACGAGCTGCAACAAACACTCAGTTTTATCAGTTTTATCTCAATCTCTTCATTCAAAGACTCAATCATGGACTCTCTTACTGACAGTTGTGGCTGCTTGTGTGATGTATTGTTGTCTCTACCTTCGTGCCCTTTGTGCTGTTGTCTGTGCCCAATAATGTTTGTACCATGTTTTGCGCTGCTACCATGTTGTTGTCATGTTGTGTTGCTACCATGCTGTGTTGTCATGTGTTGCTGCCTTGCTATGTTGTTGTCTTAGGTCTCTCTTTATGTAGTGTATTGTTGTCCCTCTTGTCGTGATGTGTGTTTTGTCCTATATTTATTATTTGTATTTGTATTTTTAATCCCAGCCCCCGTCCCCGCAGGAGGCCTTTTGCCTTTTGGTAGGCCGTCATTGAAAATAAGAATTTGTTCTTAACTGACTTGCCTGGTTAAATGAAGGTTAAATAAATAAATACAAATACAAATCTCTCTCACCTGTAGGTTCAAATTGGGCCATGTTCTCCTTTAGCCCCACCTTGCTATCCTCCCTATTTAAAGACCGCTTCGCCCTCTCTGGTTTCACCCACATTCGCGCCTCTCCATCCATCATGGGGCCCTTGCCCATCGTTGGCTGCTCCATGAGAGGTCTCTCTCCCACCTCCACCAACTCCACTTCATCCACAGGGGCCACATCTACCCGTGGTTTCTCTTGCTCGACAGGGCTCAGTTCTTCTCGTTTCTCCTGATCAACAGGGGGCAGTGCTTCTGGTTTCTCCTGCGCGTCAGGGCTCAGTTCTTCTGTTTTTTCCTGCACTGGAGGACTCAGTTCTTCTCGTTTCACATGACCTGGAGGACTCAGTTCTTCTAGTTTCACATGACCTGGAGGGCTCAGTTCTTCTCGTTTCACATGACCTGGAGGGCTCAGTTCTTCTAGTTTCACATGACCTGGAGGGCTCAGTTCTTCTCGTTTCACATGACCTGGAGGGCTCAGTTCTTCTCGTTTCACATGACCTGGAGGGCTCAGTTCTTCTCGTTTCACATGACCTGGAGGGCTCAGTTCTTCTCGTTTCACATGACCTGGAGGACTCAGTTCTTCTAGTTTCACATGACCTGGAGGGCTCAGTTCTTCTAGTTTCACATGACCTGGAGGACTCAGTTCTTCTCGTTTCACATGACCTGGAGGGCTCAGTTCTTCTCGTTTCTCCTGCACCGGAGGGCTCGGTTCTTCTGGTTTCTTCTGGGCTTTCTCTACTGGTTTCTCCTGGGCTTTCTCTACTGGTTTCTCCTGGGCTTTCTCTACTGGCTTCTCCTGGGCTTTCTCTACTGGTTTCTCCTGGGCTTTTTCTACTGGTTTCTCCTGGGCTTGCTCTACTTTCTTCTCCAGCTCCACAGTGTCTTCTGTTTCTGGTTTCTTCTGAACCACTGGCATCCGTTCAGCTGGTTTTTCATGTCTTACTGGAATCACCTGTAAATCCAGGCTGGGTTCCACTAGATTCTCCTGCACCAGGGGGCTCAGCTCTTCTGGTTTCTCCTGCACTAGAAGGCTCAGTTCATTAGGTTTCTCCTCCACCGCAGAACTAAGCTGGGTTTGTTTTACAATCACCTCAGTGTTCCAGCCAGCGGGTTTCTCCAGGTCTCTCAGGACTGGGTAGATCTCTCTCTGGTGCAAAGGTGGTTTCCATTCATCAATCCATTCATCTATGACTCCATGTGCTCTCCCCAGAGCCACTGAGAAATAAAGAAAAATCAGAAGTGCTTCAATTGACCATTACCCATTTTAACCTGTGTAATAGGCACAGTGTTTTTTAAATGGCCCTGGACAAAAATAATGCACTTTGTAGAAAAAAATGGAATGATTTGAGATTCAGGAATTGAGTAACTCTGATCCCAGGTATACAGTAGTGCATATCAGTATTGAATCATAAAGTGGCGCAGCGGTCTAAGGCACTGTATCTCATAAGAGGCATCACTACTACAGTCCCTGGTTTGAATCCAGGCTGTATCATATTCCGGCTGTGATCGGGAATCTCATAGGGTGCGGCGCACAGTTGGCCCAGCATTGTCAGGGTTTGGCCAGGGTAGGCCGTCATTGTAAATAAGAACTTGTTCTTATCTGACTTGCTGGGTTAAATGTTATTTTTTAAAATAAATGTCATGGAGATAAACTAAAGGATAATCAGGTAATGATAAGGGTACATATAATGCTGATATGAGCCTAGACAACAGAGTCATAAACAGAGATTGAGGTTTGATCACAAAGTCACAGTGACTCTAACTTTGACTTCAGCCAGTCTTAGACTTAAAAAAAAATATATATATTTGAAAAGAGGAATATTAATTATTAAGTTCTTCTTTTAGTAAGACCATCACATTCCAGCCCCCCAAGTACTGTACAGTGCCTTCGGAAAGTATTCAGACCCCTTGACTTTTTCCACATTTTGTTACTTTGCAGCCTTATTCTATTGAGAATTGATTAAATAAATACAAATCCTCAGCAATCTATAGACAATACAGTTTTTAAAAAATATCCTGTTTTTGCTTTGTCATTATGGGGTGTAGAATGATGAAGGAAAAAAACATTTGAATCCATTTGAGAACAAGGCTGTAACGTAACAAACTGTGGAAAAAGTCAAGGGCTCTGAATACTTTCCCAAAGCACTGTACATCTGAAAAACGAATATTAGCTTGACTGGCCCCTAAAATACACTGTACTGGTATTGCAAACAAAATGCACACAACAATACGCACTAGCACAGAGGGGTCAAGCAACAGAAGAGCTATGTGGCGTAGCACAGTTTCGCTCGGCCCCGCAAGGTCCAAGCTAATGCTATTTTACACATTTTGCCATGAGGATGAGAGAATATATTGTTGTTTTTGAGCTTAGGGATTCTTGAAAGATGGGACAATCTCAAATATTTGTTTTAATATTAGCAACATTTGAAATATATATTTTGATAGACCAAAGTATCAGCTATCACACCATGTAAAGGAACAACCACCCAACTAACTGGATATATGTCAACTCCATCAGACACTATAAAATAAATTTCATTTGAACAATTACTGTCCAAGCATTTAAAGTCCTTAATTGTCTAAATCTAACAGTATGTTATTCAAATATGTATTAATACAAATCTCCAAATGTCTTTTTATGTTGTTTTATAGCGCCATGAAATGTTCCAGTGCTAATTTCGATAGCATTGAGACATGTTTTTCTACAAGTAGAACATAACATTTATATATATTAAAATTCCCCTAAATGTAAACTTTAAGCTCAAATAATGACATATACCAACATTTTTAGGATTGTCCCGACTTTCAAGAGTTCCTGAGGTAATTTCTTGCTACTCTGCACATTTTGCCATTAGCCTTAAGGAAATTTTCCAGTCATTCCCCCCAAACATTATGGCTCATGACGGGTTCATATGCTATCTAGGGGGCCCGACCTCCCCAAAAATAGATTATAAAAAGCTTGTGGTCCTCCCTGCCTTGCTGGGGCTGTGGGGGTGTGTGCTACGCCAGTGAACAAATGTAGTAGGTCAAACACATCTTTGAAATATATATTTTGGTGCCGTATCATGTGATAGGCTTTATGTACAACCCTTCAGCCTATCATTCTTTAGGAAAATAAGACAAGAGAACTTTGGGAGAGAACCTAGAAATCTTTCTAGAGCTCTCACTGAAACAACTTACCTGTCAGGCTCAACAACAGAAAGACCAGAGTCTTCATCTTCATCTGGAGAGGGAGAGAAATGACTGATACGAACACTGAATACTCAAGACACAACTGTCTAATAAATCACCAACCTTGTTCTTTGTAAGTAAAAACAAATAATTAATTCAACGCTTTGCTGTTATTGTCTCACCTGTGAATGTAGTCTAGGTAACGGCTCCAACAGTCTGCTTTGTGGTGTCTGTCTCTTTATAAGCTTGTTATGAGCTCTCCTGACCCTGTTCCTTCACTCTTTATGACCCCCCTCCCCTAAAACCCCCTCCACTCCTATCACAGGCAGGTTAGTCCATCACCACGTCTGTTCCTCTACCTCAGTATCTCTTTAGCAGCCCTCAAAAGTATGGTTCTTGTTCAGACTGAATAGTATCTTCCTGTCCCACTAGGGGGCGACCTCCTAATTCAGTGGTCACTACAGAACAGAGAGGTTTGACAGGACAGGATTACATTGTTACTATATGCCATTTAGCAGACACTTTCATCCAAACAAATTTACAGTCATGCGTGCATACACTTTTTGGTATGGGTGGCCCCAGCGGGAATCAAACCAATGACGTTGCAAGCGCCATTCTCTACCAACTGATCCACACAGGACAGGAGACTGAGGATCTGTCTTAAAACAATCCAATAGATCTTCCCCTTCATTGTTTATTGGTTTAGTTCAGCTCAAACATCTTAAAAAAGTTGCTATCAAAAACAAGAAATGATGCTGAAAGTCTGTTTCTAGAGCTAAGGAAAGGGATAGGTCAATAAGTGTAACGGCACCAGCTGAAACTCCCCTAAGATCTTTGGAAGGTTAGGTTGAACCATCACCTAATAGCTACAACCTATCCGGAAGGTACAAGTCTAGATCAGAGGATTGTTTTTCAGTTTAGACTGGGCTAAAGAACGTCAACAGTCAGACACCGAGGAATAAGGAAATGTTTGTATTTCCATACACAACACATTGAAAGCCAGCCTGTCATTAATCTGTCACTCACGTTTTGTTTTGTGAACTTTGATCCCTGCTTATTGATTTTCGTGGCCTGACAAGAAAAGGTAGTACATATAGTACTATACTGATGAATGGTGCCTGTGTGGTCATGTGAAGTGAGTGTGTAGTCAGAGGGAATGGCAATGGGGTTTCATGACAACCCCTCCATCATGTGTCTAATCTACAGTTAATATTAAATGAAATAGTGAATGTAGCTCCTACTTCTCATAGGGCGGCGCACAATTGGCCCATCGTCGTTAGGGTTTGGCCAGGGTAGGCTGTCATTGTCAAAAATAATTTGTTCTTAACTCACTTGACTAGTTATAATACATTTTAAATTAAATAAAAAACAATGTGCATGTGTGTGTTGAGGTAACAGCAGGCTACAGCGGGACTCTCTCTCAACACAGCAGCTAACTTAGGAACACTGTGTGTGTGTGTGTGTGTGTGTGTGTGTGTGTGTGTGTGTGTGTGTGTGTGTGTGTGTGTGTGTGTGTGTGTGTGTGTGTGTGTGTGTGTGTGTGTGTGTGTGTGTGTGTGTGTGTGGTCCGGGTAGCTATTTGGTTAACTATTTAACTAACTATTTACAGTCTTATGGCCTGGGGTAGAAGCTGTTCAAATCAAATCAAATCAAATTTTATTTGTCACATACACATGGTTAGCAGATGTTAATGCGAGTGTAGCGAAATGCTTGTGCTTCTAGTTCCGACAATGCAGTAATAAAAAGCAAGTAATCTAACTAACAATTCAAAAAAAACTACTGTCTTATACACAGTGTAAGGGGATAAAGAATATGTACATAAGGATATATGAATGAGTGATGGTACCGAGCAGCATAGGCAAGATACAGTAGATGATATTGAGTACAGTATATACATATGAGATAAGTATGTAAACCAAGTGGCATAGTTAAAGTGGCTAGTGATACATGTATTACATAAGGATGCAGTCGATGATATAGAGTACAGTATCAACGTATGCATATGAGATGAACAATGTAGGGTAAGTAACATTATATAAGGTAGCATTGTTTAAAGTGGCTAGTGATATATTTACATCATTTCCCATCAATTCCCATGATTAAAGTGGCTGGAGTAGAGTCAGTGTCATTGACAGTGTGTTGGCAGTAGCCACTCAATGTTAGTGGTGGCTGTTTTAACAGTCTGATGGCCTTGAGATAGAAGCTGTTTTTCAGTCTCTCGGTCCCAGCTTTGATGCACCTGTACTGACCTCGCCTTCTGGATGACAGCGGGGTGAACAGGCAGTGGCTCGGGTGGTTGATGTCCTTGATGATCTTTATGGCCTTCCTGTAGCATCGGGTGGTGTAGGTGTCCTGGAGGGCAGGTAGTTTGCCCCGGTGATGCGTTGTGCAGACCTCACTACCCTCTGAGAGCCTTACGGTTGAGGGCGGTGCAGTTGCCATACCAGGCGGTGATACAGCCCGCCAGGATGCTCTCGATTGTGCATCTGTAGATGTTTGTGAGTGCTTTTGGTGACAAGCCGAATTTCTTCAGCCTCCTGAGGTTGAAGAGGCGCTGCTGCGCCTTCCTCACGATGCTGTCTGTGTGAGTGGACCAATTCAGTTTGTCTGTGATGTGTATGCCGAGGAACTTAAAACTTGCTACCCTCTCCACTACTGTTCCATCGATGTGGATAGGGGGTGTTCCCTCTGCTGTTTCCTGAAGTCCACAATCATCTCCTTAGTTTTGTTGACGTTGAGTGTGAGGTTGTTTTCCTGACACCACACTCCGAGGGCCCTCACCTCCTCCCTGTAGGCCGTCTCGTCGTTGTTGGTAATCAAGCCTACCACTGTTGTATCGTCCGCAAACTTGATGATTGAGTTGGAGGCGTGCATGGCCACGCAGTCGTGGGTGAACAGGGAGTACAGGAGAGGGCTCAGAACGCACCCTTGTGGGGCCCCAGTGTTGAGGATCAGCGGGGAGGAGATGTTGTTGCCTACCCTCACCACCTGGGGGGCCCGTCAGGAAGTCCAGTACCCAGTTGCACAGGGCGGGGTCGAGACCCAGGGTCTCGAGCTTGATGACGAGCTTGGAGGGTACTATGGTGTTGAATGCCGAGCTGTAGTCGATGAACAGCATTCTCACATAGGTATTCCTCTTGTCCAGATGGGTTAGGGCAGTGTGCAGTGTGGTTGAGATTGCATCGTCTGTGGACCTATTTGGGCGGTAAGCAAATTGGAGTGGGTCAAGGGTGTCAGGTAGGGTGGAGGTGATATGGTCCTTGACTAGTCTCTCAAAGCACTTCATGATGACGGATGTGAGTGCTACGGGCGGTAGTCGTTTAGCTCAGTTACCTTAGCTTTCTTGGGAACAGGAACAATGGTGGCCCTCTTGAAGCATGTGGGAACAGCAGACTGGTATAGGGATTGATTGAATATGTCCGTAAACACACCGGCCAGCTGGTCTGCGCATGCTCTGAGGGCGCGGCTGGGGATGCCGTCTGGGCCTGCAGCCTTGCGAGGGTTAACACGTTTAAATGTCTTACTCACTTCGGCTGCAGTGAAGGAGAGACCGCATGTTTCCGTTGCAGGCCGTGTCAGTGGCACTGTATTGTCCTCAAAGCGGGCAAAAAAGATATTTAGTCTGCCTGGGAGCAAGACATCCTGGTCCGTGACTGGGCTGGGTTTCTTCCTGTAGTCCGTGATTGACTGTTAAGGGTCCTGTTGGTTCCAGACTTGGTGCGTGGGTATCACTTGCCCGTGCGATAGCCGAGAGAACAGTCTACAACAGGTGTCTGGAGTCTTTGACCATTTTTAGGGCCTTCCTCTGACACCGCCTGGTATAAAGGTCCTGGATGGCAGGGAGCTCGGCCCTCGGCCCCAGTCACGCACTTACATGTCTGGAACTA
The DNA here is from genome assembly GCF_018296145.1 of Oncorhynchus tshawytscha. NCBI lineage: Eukaryota > Metazoa > Chordata > Actinopteri > Salmoniformes > Salmonidae > Oncorhynchus > Oncorhynchus tshawytscha. Next base: position 68,814,934 of record NC_056431.1, on the reverse strand, counting down.
AACAAGACCGCCTGGTATAAAGGTCCTGGATGGCAGGGAGCTCGGCCCTCGGCCCCAGTCACGTACTTACATGTCTGGAACTAAACAAGACCGCCTGGTATAAAGGTCCTGGATGGCAGGGAGCTCGGCCCTCGGCCCCAGTCACGTACTTACATGTCTGGAACTAAACAAGACCGCCTGGTATAAAGGTCCTGGATGGCAGGGAGCTCGGCCCTCGGCCCCAGTCACGCACTTACATGTCTGGAACTAAACAAGACCGCCTGGTATAAAGGTCCTGGATGGCAGGGAGCTCGGCCCTCGGCCCCAGTCACGTACTTACATGTCTGGAACTAAACAAGACCGCCTGGTATAAAGGTCCTGGATGGCAGGGAGCTCGGCCCTCGGCCCCAGTCACGTACTTACATGTCTGGAACTAAACAAGACCGCCTGGTATAAAGGTCCTGGATGGCAGGGAGCTCGGCCCTCGGCCCCAGTCACGTACTTACATGTCTGGAACTAAACAAGACCGCCTGGTATAAAGGTCCTGGATGGCAGGGAGCTCGGCCCTCGGCCCCAGTCACGTACTTACATGTCTGGAACTAAACAAGACCGCCTGGTATAAAGGTCCTGGATGGCAGGGAGCTCGGCCCTCGGCCCCAGTCACGTACTTACATGTCTGGAACTAAACAAGACCGCCTGGTATAAAGGTCCTGGATGGCAGGGAGCTCGGCCCTCGGCCCCAGTCACGTACTTACATGTCTGGAACTAAACAAGACCGCCTGGTATAAAGGTCCTGGATGGCAGGGAGCTCGGCCCTCGGCCCCAGTCACGTACTTACATGTCTGGAACTAAACAAGACCGCCTGGTATAAAGGTCCTGGATGGCAGGGAGCTCGGCCTCGGCCCCAGTCACGTACTTACATGTCTGGAACTAAACAAGACCGCCTGGTATAAAGGTCCTGGATGGCAGGGAGCTCGGCCCTCGGCCCCAGTCACGTACTTACATGTCTGGAACTAAACAAGACCGCCTGGTATAAAGGTCCTGGATGGCAGGGAGCTCGGCCCTCGGCCCCAGTCACGTACTTACATGTCTGGAACTAAACAAGACCGCCTGGTATAAAGGTCCTGGATGGCAGGGAGCTCGGCCCTCGGCCCCAGTCACGTACTTACATGTCTGGAACTAAACAAGACCGCCTGGTATAAAGGTCCTGGATGGCAGGGAGCTCGGCCCTCGGCCCCAGTCACGTACTTACATGTCTGGAACTAAACAAGACCGCCTGGTATAAAGGTCCTGGATGGCAGGGAGCTCGGCCCTCGGCCCCA